>NW_023495456.1:2270000-2492500 GCF_904425465.1 Colossoma macropomum
CATTTACAGTTCATGTGCACCATCTCCAGCATTTGCTGTACATTCCAATAAAAACGTTGTCTTTTCAACAGCTTCTGCCGTTAGTACTGTAATACTTACATCCCTTATAGTTCAGATGCACACGCTTACCACTAATCCAGTTCTATATATCTTCAGTTCATAGTAATTCATAGTATAATTCAAAAACGCCAGTCAATGAGTGAATTTCTGTATCACTGTTGTTGGAAGAAAACCTTGTATCTCCAAAATGGTAACTTTACAGGAGAAGGAAAAAACACACTTTCACTTTGTGAAATTTACAAATGATATAAAGGGTAACAGAGATTTTCAAATTATGTAAAAACTGAAAAACGTCAAAAATGGAGATACAAGGTTTTCTTCTGACAACAGCGATATATATATATATATATATATATATATATATATATATATATATATATATATATATATATATATATATCGCTCTGTTTCTGCTTTAACATCGTGATCATCAGTCTGAGCTGAATATATAGACGTGATGGAGAACCAGAAGCAGATCTAAAATCAGATGGAAATATTCAGCAGAAAAATGAAAGATTTGTGGCCCGAATGTAAAGATAAATAACCAACATTAGACATACTTAGATACTGTTTTGCTTACAGGTCTCTCTCTCTCTCTCTCTCTCTCTCTCTCTCTCTCTCTCTCTCTCAGGAGCTGTCCCAGGACTCCTTCAGTTCTCAAGCATCTGCTCCTTCCTCTAACCAGCCCATGGCCTCCAGTAAGAGCGGTACGGAGGACAGCCTGCAGGGACGGCCTTCCAGCCTGCCGGTAAGCCTTCCAGACCCCCACCCGAGACTCAGAGTGGGGAGTTTGAACAGTGAGCGTTTTGGGTGTCTCTGAGAGCTGCTGCTTCAGAGAAATGACCTCCCTTCCTCGAGGACTTCCTCACTCAGAGTTATCGTGGTGTAGATGTCTCTGAATAAAGTGTTAGGAGTCCAGCTCAGGGACTCTCGCTGTGTGGTCATCCAGGTGGGCAGTTACTTCAGGATTGCTGAAGTTTTTGTTTTCGACGGGCTTCATCCAGTCACAGTTCGGGTCGGTTTCTGGGCTGCGGTTCAGTTCGCCTCACGGTTTAGCATTCGTCAATACATGATGTGCTACTACAGACTAGGGCTGGGCAATATCATGATATATATCGCTATCATGATAAATTATGTCACAATACAAATATGCCTTCCTGAACATATGGTGTTTATCGTCAGTGCTTTTAGACGCTGACCACCTGCATGTTTCATTATAAAGAGAGCAAAATTAGTCAGTTTAACTGGATTTAGTGACAAATACTGAATAAAAATTCAGTTTTTGATAGTATTTTTTTAAATGTAGCTCTATTGGCTCTTTTCTCTGATCAGATGTCTAAAAAAACGCATGGTGTGTTGTCATAGCATTGTGTGCTATGAAAACGTCTCAAAGTGTTCCAGTATATTTTGCGATATCACCCACCTCTGATGTGTGCCAGGCATCTTTTCATAGAGAGATTGGAATAAACTTCTGTTATGACGCAGATGCACATGTGCAGAACATCCTTAAACTTTCTGACTGGGAATGAAATCAGATGCAGGAGTTTACAGGCTATTATTCTTATATTTAATTGATCATTTACAGGATTACCCACCTCAGTTGGACAGACACTGTGTTCGGAATGACCTCAGTCAGACTAGCCCAGGGGTCGCAGCCCAAATGTTAAGAAGAGCCATTTTATCTTTCATCAAAAATCAAACCACCTTGAGAGCCACGACGTTTTATGTCCGTTTTATTGAAGTAACGTTTTACTATCTTGGCTGTAAATCTGTCTCAGTATGTGCTGATGTTCTAGTATAGGTTAAAAAATATTATACAAACAAAAACACAGATTTACTTTGTTCTGCTTTAAGCTTCAGCTCAGCTATAGCTGCTTTTCTCACATCTCCAGCAGGAAACCTTTCCACAAAAGTAGAACAGTTTCTTGTGCAATGTCTGTCAATGTTCGACTTTTTACGAGGCTGAAGTCGCTTCTCATTCTCCAGCTTCTTGTTCGAATTGTCCCGTTCCACCTTAAATGGTGCCTGGGGTGCCAGAATGTAACTGCTGCAACATTTAAGGTGGAACGGGACAATTCGAACAAGAAGCTGGAGCTTCGTGACTGTTTAGTGTTTCAGTTTCTCATTGCAGATTAAACGTATCAGGAAACCAGCTGGAGTGATTATAAACACTAATTAGTCCATTCGTCTCTAAATTATCGATGTTCGTCTTAAATCTCTCTCTTTGCCGTTCCGTTAGCTACTAGCTAGGCGAGATGTTGTCTGTGTTGCTATGGTGACCAGCAGTCTGCGCTGATCTTCAGGGTTAAAGGGTGAATCAGCAGTTCTACATTAACTCCAGAGTTTAAGACCATTTATTGTTAAACTGTGTTGAACGACCAGCAGAGCTTTATTTTACTGTAAAGGAGGATTATTTTATTTTTACCTACTAATCTGATTCAGCTGTGGAGCCACAACAGGACAGTAAAAGAGCCGTATGTTGCTGACCGCTGGACTGGCCTATTCCGTCTGGGTGTACACACGGACGTATTCTACTCTGATTGAGCTATTAGTCGGATTATAACTGGATTATCGGGCTGCATGTAAACGAGACTAATCACAGTAATGACCTGGCTGATTGATGATCATGTTTTTTGGAGCAGAACGCAGCCAGTTCTGACTGTGCATCACCAAAATGACTGTCTCTGTCAAAGTGTGCAGAAGATGATCTAATTAGTGAGTGAGAAAGAGAGAGAGAGAGAGAGAGAGAGAGGAGGGAAATAGCGAGTGAGTGTAGCGGAGAGCGTGCCTGTGCCAGTGGGGGATGCCCTCAGGACGTGCTTCCCTCTTCTTTTATTTATTTCTTTTATTTATTTATATATTTCTCTCCGGCCAAGGCAGGCCAGGGTTATTTATTTTTTTTTTCCCTGGGAATTCCCCGGAGCCGCAGGAGTCCGACTCCGAGACGGGTGCTAATCTGACGCAGGGTGTGTAATGACTCGCACTGCCAGCTATAGCCTGGTTACCTTTAGAGCTGGACGATACGTCGTATGTACCAGAATACCATGATATCATCTACACTCCATTCAGAAATGCCCACCTGTGTCAGGTAAAAATAGGGCACCGAATTATCAGCTGTAATTCCAGTATCAAGCTGATAATGTAAATCAGCTCTTCCCATTGATCAGAGGATAATATCAAATATATTGAACATCCAAAACACATGTTTAAGGCCCTGTCCCATTTCTTATTTTACCCCTACCCCTTGTTTTCGAGTGTTGCCCCTTGGAGCTGAGTTACAGGGTAGTGGTTGAAATCTTCCCTCTGAAATGGGACCTTAAATAAAAAGAGCATCACTTCATTAACAGCTACCAGCGCTGCTCTGTAGGAGACCCTGCCAGTCTGCAGTGACAGCAGAGGAGGGTAAAGTTCAGCTCCTCACTGCTGGGCTTTAGTTACATTTAGGGCATCATATGATCTTCAAAGAGGGGGGCAATTATTTATTATCACCCACCTCTAATTCTTCAGTGATACGAAGCTGAAGTCAGATATTCACCAGCTTCTCGTTCAAATTAACACTTCCCCCTCCCCCTCTATCTCAACAAGAATCGGGACACCCTACCCCTAGACGTGAACACGCAGAACAGAGGGCTAAGGGCTGAGTGGTAGGGGCGAGGGGTGAAATGGGACTGGGCCTTAGTAATGATAGGTGTATATTTGTAGTTTTCCGATGTTGGGCAGCTGTTGCCGTTTCGGTGGGCATCTTTGAGTTCGCTCAGCAGCGCAGTGGAGGTTTATAAGATAACCGACCCAACAAAGACAACAAAACACATTTGTTGTTTGTTTGTTTTGAACATTTCAGTTTTTAAAGCGGTTTTATTTGAACAAATGAAAGCTGATGTCTAAACGGCTGCGTTACTAGCGCCTCGTCCCGAACCTCATACTAGCTCACTAAATAGTGTGTAAACATAGTGCTTATCCCAGTAGAAGTGCACTCATTAGTGCAGTAGGTGCAGTACAGAAGTGTTGGCGTTGGCCAGCGTCTCCCCTGGAGCTGTTTTCTCTGTTTTTTTGAGACTTTTTGGAAAAAGTTGTCAAACAGACACTAAACAGGGTTCCACAGCGGGAGCTAGCCACAGACCTGCGCCGCTGCTCAGGCCGACGAGGTGGTGAGCAGCCAGGTTTCTGAACTTGAGACCGCAGAGTCTTGTGGAACTGTGTAAGTTGGTTAACGGGATCGCCGAATCCTGATATTGACTGTTTTTGTGTATGACAATCATCAGCTTTGCACAGACTTTTTTGGGGGGTTTGGGGATGAAACGCTCCTGTAAATAGTACAATAAACGCTGCCGTTGCTGTTGTAAAGGGTTGTAGAAACCCCTATAAACTAACTTTATATCATCACAGTTTCAAGGGTGGAACAGACCATTTTGACCAAATACATGCTTTTTATTTTATTTGACTTATTCAAACTCTTCCTTTTATTACCGACCCTGTCGTTGTCATTAAATATGTATATTGTTGGTGTAAAGTGAGGAAATTGGGTTTGTTGCCTAGAGGCAACGTCATGCAATAGAGGGTAAAGGTGTTTCTCAAGAAGTTGTTTGAAAAGTGTTCCACGCTGGTTTAGAGGCAGGTTAGCCAGTCATGTGAGTGTCTAACAGTGGAGAAGCCGAGTCTCTGTGCAGGCGGGTAACGACGGCGCGCCGGGCGCTCAGACCGGCTCGACCGGCTCGGCTCGTTCCTGGATTGTTTTTGCTTCACGTGGAAACGAACGAGTGTTTCAGACTCTGCAGCTCCTGCTTTGTTTCTCTACAGAGCGCTCGGCGTTTCCTCAGTGGAGCTGATCTCAAAGTGGACGTTTAGTCACCGTCAGAAACCTGAAAACTCATTTATTTTGCTTTTATATGACTTAAAAACTCTTCTGTACACTGAGTGATCATTTCATGATCATCAGAATGCTTTAAAGTTACATTTCGGAGCTGTACAAAGGAAACTAGTGTCTCCAGAATGAGACAGCAGAAACATTCCTTACTTTTAATGTGAATTAATGTCGAGTTTTAGTTTACAAACAGATCTGGAGAATTTCTATTGGTTCATTCATCGTGGAGTTTTTACACAGTATAAAGTACAGAAGTGGAAACATAAAAATTGAGAAATAAAATTTTTTTTTTTGGTAAAATTTACAGTTCGAAAGTTTGGAGTGATTTACTAGAATTAATTTTTATATGCAGAATAAGTTATTCAGTGTGAATTTAAATATTATTTATTGTGATTTTTGTACCCTTTGAATAATGCAGTCTTTAAAAAGATGGTTCTTCAAGGGTTCTTTATTAAAGAGAATGGTTCTACATGCAACTATGAACACTCAAAGAACCATTTGCATGCTTAAATAGCTCTCTGCATGGTGAAATGGTTGTTCAGAGTGCAGAATGTGTTGTGTGGTTCTGTATAGCACCATAAAGGGTTCTGCTATTGTTACAAGCTTGGCATCGAAATAATAGCAGAACCCTTTTTGGTGCTGTACAGAACTAAATACAACACATTCTCCATTAATCTGAAGAACCATTTCACCATGCAAAGAACCCCTTAATCATACACAGGCTCCTTTGAGTGTTCGTGGTTCTACGTAGAACCATTTTCTTCACCAATGAACCCTTTGAAAAACCAGCCATTAAACTCAGAGAGACGACGTGACGTAAACATTATGTAAAACTCAAACCTTCATGCCTTGAACATATGAACACACATCATCTAGAAGATGAAGAATATTTAAATCCTTCATTTCGTCCAGCATGTATTCGGTTTCAGCGTCGCTCCGGTACCACAGCCTGTTTCCGCACATGCTCAGACGGAGAAATCTGAAAGAAATCAGAGTAAGAGTTCACAGCACTGAGAAATCTGATTACTGAGCTAAAATCCAGCCTCTTCATCTGATTTCTTATCAGATTTCAAGACCTTACTCCGATCTAAGAAATCAGATTGTGCTGTTTACACAACCGTTTGAATAATCAGATAACTGCAGAAATCTGATTATGACCGGGTTATTGAGTGCATGTAAACACACACATTGTTATAGATGAGCTTACATATCGTATATATGACCAGTTCTTGTTGGACACTGAACTGACCAGCTGCTTGTTTAATTACAAAGTGAGCAAAGTTGATTTCACACACTGCACTGCATTAAATGTTAATGATGATCAATAAGCTCATAGTTTTTGATGGTATTTTTAAAATGTGGCACCACTTCGTTTTACATGTTTTAACTTTTGAGACGGCAGAAAAATTCTGAGGAGTTTGGAGGGGAGATGAAGCTCCTCCATCTCTGCTGCATCTGCGTTTGAAACCCGCATCAGCGTAGCTACGCAGTTACTGACGCCTGCTTTGTTACCACGGCAACCCACACGGCTAGACTGGTGATGTCTGGACGCACAAATCGAATCTGATCTCTTGAAGATAACAGGGTAGATATGTCAAAAGATCTGATTTGAAAAATGCAGTCTGAACGCACTGAAGTGGTTTGAGAGATTTAAACCGGTTTTAAATGGGTGCGTTCACACCTGCATTACATGTGAATAATCTCAATCCCGATGCTCAAGACATGAAACAACCAGGTGTGAACATGGGGTTGTGGCGTATCAGGAGGTGGAGAGAAGGTGGAGCAGAGACATGAATGTAAATGGAGTATTGATGATCATTGATGATCACATTTAGATTAGTTTTGAGTTCTCTTTTTCACCTTGTTAATCCAGGATGTTGTCGTCCAACTATCGGATCAGATCAGATCAGATCCTCCCCTTTGTTTGTGTGAGTGTGGTGTTTGGAAGTGTTCTCTCTCAGCGTGCTGTGAGAACGTGGACGGTTCCTCCTCAGTGTTCTCTAATCTCCTCCACTCTCTCAGAGGGAGCTTTTGTACGTTTTTTCCTCACAGAGCCGCTAATCCGCCCCGTTCCCGCCCCTCCGCTGCACCTCAAACACTTCGGTCACTTCGAGCTCCGCTTCTCTGACCCCTCAGCTTCCCTCTGCGCTCAGTCTTAGCATTCGCCTTTTTTAAAAGGGACGCTCCAGCCAAAATTAAAGGTGCTGTAGAATTCATTCATTCAGTGTTTTGACCTCTTATGTTTTGGTTTTTCTATCTGAATTTACATCCCCGAATCTTAAACCAAATTATTCAGTAACGGCATAAAATACATGTAAATTTTGGGTTTTTTTTTGTAAAAGTTTCCCTCAAATTAACAGAAAATGTGTTTTATGATCATAAATGCTATAATTTATTCCTGAAAGCCTAAAGTCTTAGATGCTCCTTGTATTTTTTTTATAAAAAATGTATTTTACAGAGCAGATCACTGAAGAGACGCCATCTGAGATCCAGTTTGTGGAAAAATTTGTCAACTTTCAGTAGAAAAACAAATTGAGAGTTCAGCTTCTTTTATTATAAGGGTTTAAAATTACATCACCCATCTATTTGACTGGAAAGAAGACAGTTACAGCTCTCATACGACCCCCACCTTTAGAATGTAGCTTATGAAATATGAAAGTTATGAAGAAAAGAATGACTAAGTGCGTTTTGGAACCACTGGTGTTCTCTGTTCTCTGATGTCTGCTAAAAAACAGGGGTGTCAAACTCAACCACTAAAAGGGCCGTATTAAAAAATCTCAGCCAATCCGTGGGCTGTGTTTGCGTTTCGTTTTTACTCAACATTGGCCCGTTCAGTTCGTGGCAGATTGTCTATTCGAACTATGCCCAAACCACAACGGCAAAATAGGCACTGAATACTTATTCATAACTAATTCTGAATAAAAATAAATTAAGGTGTTTCTTAACTGTCTGTTTGAACTGGACACCAGACATCTTTTCTTTTTGTGTAACTGCTGCCTACAGATCATTGTTGGGGAAAAGGGGTTGCTGAAGTGCATCCTGGGGACTGTAGTGCAGCTCAGGGCGAAACAGGCTAATAATAACAGAGAATTAAAATCATTCTGGGGGCCGAACAGGACTGTACCACGGGCCTGACTTGGCCCCGGGCCTTGTGTTTGACCTGTGGGGCAGGGAATGTGTGAAAAATGCCCAGATGAGATTTTACGCTCCCATTTAAAGCCCCACAGTTTGGGCCTAGAATGAAACAAGCTGTTTTCCCTTTTTTGCTGGGCTCATGAGTGTTTTTTTCCAGATTTTTCCAGATTTTTCTCCCCAATTTAGTTGTATCCAGTTCCACCCACTAGTTAGACCTTCTGATGATGTGTGTTGAAGGTGGGAGGTGAATGCAGAAGGAAGTCAAATGGCTAACATCACTGCTAAGTGTGTGACTGTAGTAATTATCTTCAGATCATCACTACAGCAGAGAGAGAGAGAGAGCGAGGAAGAGAGAGGGGAAGAGAGGGGGAGAGAGAGAGAGAGAAATTACTCAAATCACAGAAATGACTTGTCAGCACAACGAGCTAACAGCTAAAGTCACAGTGGTTTCTAGATTACGTCAGTTTGGTTCCTTTTCTCTGACTCTCTAAACCAGGGGTGTCAAACTCCACCAATAAATGGGCTGTATTTAAAAATCTCAACCAATCAGTGGGCCAGGGAGCGACTGTTTTATTAATTTTTAATTAATATTATGCTATAAACTGACCATTGTTTGTTCAAAATACACAAAAACTTCAGCAGTAAAATACAGACACTGCTAATAGACCTTGGAATATTACACGAATACTTGAAATGCTGTAAATTTAAATGTCAACAGGTGCTCAGTCTTTTACACCTACCTACCTGCTTTAACTGGACACCTGGACTCCTGTCTTTGCTGCAAGTTCATTAAGACTTGGGCTCAGTTCCTGAGCTGCTGAGCTACGTTCAGTGTTTATACTGGCTGAACTGCAGTTAGTGTGTTTGGTGATATGACTGGTGTGGAACTGTGTAGAACTGAGGTGTCACCGCTGTCCCAGAAGATGTTCAAATTACAAGCCTCGTTGCTCAAATCTGATCTCTCTGACACGATGGTTCACACTCGTTTAGGTCAGTGACTCAAATCTGTCATTAATGTGACGAATCGGCGTCCTGAACTGACCCTCATGAGCTCATCCTACTCAGTAACGTCACGTGAATGAATCACGTTCATCATCAGCACAAACTAACGAGCAGAACGAGCTTCGCTGAGAAGATCATTAACTCTGATCAGCTCTCAGCTTCATTATTAGAGCGAGACGGAGGAGAAAAAGGTGAGATGAGCTGCTTTTCCACCGTTTACAGGCTTTAACTTCTGTTCGCCGCTGCTGCCATGGTAACGCTGAATGATGGCGCAGTGGAGAAAGCACAGGAATCTGAGCGTCACATTAAGGTCACATGGCCACGAATCGGATACGTATCAGATCTAGGACCACATACGAAAGTGACTCAGGTCAGATTTGAAAAGATCAGATTTGTGTCCACACAGCCCTGAAAACATCAGATCTGAGACACATTAGGGCAGAAAATCAGATTTGTGCCGCTTCAGTCTGGTAGTGTGAACGCAGCCTTATACTGTTAATATTAATAGAAAACTGAAATGCTTTTGTGGGCCGGATAGGATTGGGTCGTGGGCCTGATCTGGCCTGCGGGCCTTTGTTTTTGACACATGGGGTCCAAACTCATCTCTGGTGTTCATTTAGTGCTGAGTAAAGACAGAATCATTGTTTTGTTTGTTTGTATTTAGACAACTGAGAGGAGTTTCACTGATTGTGTTTATTAGCCTGTAGCTCAGTGGCTGGGCTAGCAGTCAGGACTGGGTGACACCACTGGGATTCCCAGTAGTTGTGATGTGGTTCTGTAATGCCTGTGTGAGAGAACCACTGAGTGAAAAGATGAAAAAGAAAATCATGAACTCTGTTAAACTGAGCGTTGAGGGCTGTACAGAGTGCTGCATAGCACAACAAATAGCATGAAATTCTTATTTTAGACCGTTTTAAATACGTTTTTCTCTCTTAAGGATCGTTTATTCTCCCTTCACGTACGAAAATAAACGTCTGTTTTAAATGATGTAGCAGTCCCTGACCAGTACGTCCACTAGGGGGCGGTTCAGAGTCTGAGAACAACGAACATGGCGACGGTGGAGGAGCTCGAAATACCGTACCAACTACGAAAGAGGCGCCGCCTGTGAGAGTTCTTTTCACTTACATTACACTTAAAATGATGGTTCTTCAAGGGTTCTTTAATAAAGAAAATGTTTCTGAATAGAACCATAAACACTCAAAGAACCATGTGCATGATTAAAGGGTTCTGTGCATCGTGAAATGGTTCTTCAGATTGATTGCAAATGTGTTGTAAATGGTTCTATATAGTACCAGAAATGGTTCTTCTATTGTAACAAGTCTGACATCGTAACAATAGCAGAACCCTTTTTGGTCTTGTATGGAACCCTTTTCAAAACGGTTCTATATAGAACCATCTACAGCACATTCTCCATCAATCTGAAGAACGATTTCACGTTGCATGATTAAAGGGTTCTTCATTTTCTTTACTAAAGAATCTTGAAGGACCATCATTTTTAAGGGTGTAATTGATTGTATCTCAATTGATCTATTGACCACACTGCCCCCTACAGTCTCTGGTGGTACTGCTCGATTTCGTTTCTATAAGCTTTCAGAGAACGTGCACAAATATGGACGAAGTGACCACAGAGTACAGGCGGAACGTTCTTTCTGTATCCGTATTCAGTGTTGAGCATAAAGGATCCTTTATTCTGATTTTCTGTTCTTATTCTTTCTCTCAGCCTGACTAGAGTCGGCCGATACGGCGATATGTTACTGTTATTGTGATATATTCCATCACGATGCTCTTCTCGGAGCGTATGTTGGGTATGATCTGCACCTCTGGAGGTCTAAACGCCTGCATGGGTCAGAAAAAGACACATTTAGAGCGATTTCAGAGTCTGTAACCACCAACAACCAGCATCGCTTTGCCTGAGATCAAGTGTAGTATCTGTTCTTATCAGCTTAATATCTGATATGCCCTCTACGAGGACTACATATTACATTGATCTTTAGAACAGGGAGACGGGAGAGGGGCTTGCTCCATCCGCTCCACACATCGACCTGGTATTGCAGTACCTCCAGCAACGGTGCACCGGGCAGTCGTGGGCTGGAGGTTAGGGAGCCAGCCTTCTGACCAGAAGGTCTCCGGTTTGATCCCCTGAGCCGACAGTACGTGTCTGAAGTGCCCTTGAGCAAAACACCTAACCCCCAACACAAATCACTATAATGCTGATTGTATTAATTCCGCAAGTGAATAATAAAAAATAAATAAATAATCACTGAATTTTTTCTTATTCTGACTGTTCCATACTCCTCCTCCTTCTCCCAGGCGCTCTCTCTCTCTCTCTCTCTCTCCCTCCCTCTCTCTCTCTCTCCCCTCCCTCTCTCTCTACTCTCTCTCTCTCTCCTCTCTCTCTCCCTCTCTCTCTCCTCCCTCTCTCTCCCTCTCTCTCTCTCTCTCTCTGTAATGAGTGTTTTCGGGGCGGGAGGGGAGCGTCACATGCTGATCACACTCGTTCTCTCTTAGTCTAACATCTCGTTCACTCTGTCTCTCTCTCTCTCGTACAGTAGACACATCCAGAGTCCTGTGAAAAAACTTTCCACTTGCTAACCACCAAGCGAAGGCTGCCACAGCAGGGCCTACGACATATAAGCAGGGATGGATATCTTTAGGATTTTACTGATACCGATACTTATGCATACTCTTATTGATACTGCTCTACATAATTTAGTGCAAAACATAAAGACTCAGCATGAAATGCCGTGAAAAGGCTGTGGTCGTCGTAAACCGGGGTTACGCTTCTTCGTTGCTCATCGACTGTGTATATGATACATACACTCATGGACTATGTACACAGTTAGTAATAAAGGTTCTGTTCAGGTATATTTTTCATTCATCAAGGTACAAACAGTGTAAGTGTTCCCTCAAAGCTCCAACAGTGGTTTTAAAGTCTGATTGTGAACCTTAAATAAGTTTTTCCAGGTGAAAAGTTCGTATTTGTACCTTTTCATAACCGAATGTTTTAAAACAGAACAGTAAAATAAAAGCCTGGAGACGAGACGGGGTGTGTGGAGTCAGTACAGCTTAGAACATATCATTTCAGTGGATTATGGTTCAGTTATGTTCCCTGACTAAAGGTACTGAGATGGAGCCTGAGGGTTCCACCCCAGTGACAGGAGAGGAACTGACCCAGAGACAGTTTAGTACCTTTATTTCTGTATTTTATGTATATATATACAGATGATATATGAAGAAATGGATGAAATGAATGTAACAGCATTTGTCTTTAGAGTCAAACCTGAGTGCCGTTACTCATGAACAGCTACAAAAATAAGATTAATTGTGATTTAACGAGTCATTGTGGTTAATTGTGAGAACGTACACAAACTGATGTATTTAATCTCAGTTGGTTATAACAAAATATTGATTAATCGCAGACGCACAAAGCGATTAATTGCGATTAACTGCACAGAACTATAGATAAATTGTGACTGATTTGGCAAATCAAAGTGCTGATCCATCGATTAACTACACACAGTCTGATTAATTGTGGTTATCTATAGAAAGCAATTATTAATCATGATTAACTTCACAAGCAGTGCGATTAATCATGATTAATGGTTTGAATCATTTGACATCATTTTTATAATGAATATATAAACATATGAAACGTTCAAGGTTTGTTTTTCAGGACTATATGTAAAGTATAAAGGTGCATAGTGACCCTCTTTCTTTCTCTCTCTCTCTCTCTCTCTCTCTTCTTTCTTCTCTCTCTCTCTCTCTCTCTTTCTTTCTTTCTCTCTCTCTCTCTCTCTCTTTCTTTCTTTCTCTCTCTCTCTCTCTCTGCTGCGCTCGGCTGTGTTGGTTTGCGAGTCTGTGGTATTGCAGTATTCAGGTTCTGGGGCGTGCTTCCTGTTGCTATTCTGGGGCCTGTGCTTCCTGTGTGTGTGCATGCCTTATTCAGGTTCAGGGGCCCATCTCTCTCTCTCTCTCTCTCTCTCTCGCTCTCTCTCTATATCAGTGTAATTAATGGAATGGAAGGAGCGAAACAGGAAATTTAAAATTTAGTTCGTTAGGGTTTTTTTTTTTTTAACAGTAAATGCTGCTCATTCTCCCTCTGTGCTCTTGTTCTGTTGTTTCTCCCCTCTCTCTCTCTCTCTCTCTCTCGCTCGCTCGCTCTCACACCCACTCTGTTTTCTATGCCCCTCCCCCCCCTCTGTTTCTGCTGGCTGAGCGGACTGCGCCACACCAGGCTTGTGTTTTACTGCAGCACTGCCTCCCTCTCTCTCTCTCCCTCTCTCTCTCTCTCTCTCTATTCTAGGCTTCTCTTGCACGCCCATTTCTCCCTCCTTTCCTCTCAGCTGATTTTTTTTCTTCACTCCTTTATTTTTCCTCTCTCTAAAAAACTACACTTTCTGTAATTGTGTCCCTCAGTCTGATCAGTGCTCGGCGCTCCTGTCAGTGTAGGAGCAGTTAGTGTATCTGTCGGAGGAGGAGGGGCGTTGCTCTGGAGGAGAGGAGAGGAGGCAGACAGGACGTTTTCCCCCTCTTTCAGTCAGGCGCCCCACCCCCAGCCTTCCCTTCTCTTCTGTATGAGGCTGTAGGGGGACTGTAGGGCGCTGTATGAGGCTGTAGGGCGACTGTAGGGCACTGTATGAGGCTGTAGGGGGACTGTAGGGCACTGTATGAGGCTGTAGGGGGACTGTAGGGCACTGCATGAGGCTGTAGGGGGCCTGTAGGGCACTGTATGAGGCTGTAGGAGGACTATAGGGCACTGTATGAGGCTGTAGGGGGACTGTAGGGCAGTGTATGAGGTTGTGAGAAGGCTGTAGGGGGACTGTAGGGCACTGTTTGAGGCTGTAGGAGGACTGTAGGGCGCTGTATGAGGCTGTAGGGGGCCTGTAGGGCACTGTATGAGGCTGTAGGAGGACTATAGGGCACTGTATGAGGCTGTAGGGGGCCTGTAGGGCACTGTATGAGGCTGTAGGGCGACTGTAGGGCACTGTATGAGGCTGTAGGGGGACTGTAGGGCGCTGTATGAGGCTGTAGGGCGACTGTAGGGCACTGTATGAGGCTGTAGGGGGACTGTAGGGCACTGCATGAGGCTGTAGGGGGCCTGTAGGGCACTGTATGAGCTGTAGAGGACTATAGGGCACTGTATGAGGCTGTAGGGGGACTGTAGGGCAGTGTATGAGGTTGTGAGAAGGCTGTAGGGGGACTGTAGGGCACTGTTGAGGCTGTAGGAGGACTGTAGGGCGCTGTATGAGGCTAGGGGGCCTGTAGGGCACTGTATGAGGCTGTAGGAGGACTATAGGGCACTGTATGAGGCTGTAGGGGGCCTGTAGGGCACTGTATGAGGCTGTAAGGGGACTGTAGGGCGCTGTATGAGGCTGTAGGGGGCCTGTAGGGCACTGTATGAGGCTGTAAGGGGACTGTAGGGCGCTGTATGAGGCTGTAGGGGGCCTGTAGGGCACTGTATGAGGCTGTAGGAGGACTATAGGGCACTGTATGAGGCTGTAGGGGGACTGTAGGGCAGTGTATGAGGTTGTGGGAAGGCTGTAGGGGGACTGTACGGCCCTGTATTTGGCTGTAGGGGGGCTGTAGGGCACTGTATGAGGCTGTAGGTGGACTGTAGGGCACTGTATGAGGCTGTAAGGGGACTGTAGGGCACTGTATGAGGCTGTAGGGGGCTGTAGGGCACTGTATGAGGCTGTAGGGGGACTGTAGGGCACTGTATGAGGCTGTAGGGGGACTGTAGGGCACTGTATGAGGCTGTAGGGGGACTGTAGGGCACTACATGAGGCTGTAAGGGGGCTGTAGGGCACTGTATAAGGCTGTAAGGGGACTGTAGGGCACTGTATGAGGCTGTAGGGCACTGTATGAGGCTGTAAGGGGACTGTAAGTCACTGTATGAGGCTGTAAGGGGACTGTAGGACACTGTAAGGGGACTGTAGGGCACTGTATGAGGCTGTAAGGGGACTGTATGAGGCTGTAAGGGGACTGTAGGGCACTGTATGAGGCTGTAAGGGGACTGTAGGGCACTGTATGAGGCTGTAAGGCGACTGTAGGGCACTGTATGAGGCTGTAAGGGGACTGTAGGGCACTGTATGAGGCTGTAGGGGGACTGTAGGGCACTGTATGAGGCTGTAAGGGGACTGTAGGGCACTGTATGAGGCTGTTAGAGGACTGTACGGCGCTGGTGGCTGTTGGAGGACTATAGGGCACCGTAGGAGCTTGTATAGGTGCTGTAGAGGGTCTGTTGACTTTAGGGGGCTGTAGGCTGTACTAGTGATGCTGCACTCGGACCCTCTGTAGTGGCTGCTGTTTGAGGCAGAACCCTCTACTTCTCTTTCACCTTCTCTCTCTCTGTATGTATCTCTCTCCCTCTCCTTCTCTTTCACAGCCTCACCAGCTCTGTGGAATGGGAGTGCCCCCTCATGGTTGAGTTTTGCTCTGCATCTCCCTTATTTCTCTCTGTAGAAGGGATATCTGTGCTCCTGTACGCTGCTCAGAGTTGACCCGAGTGGCCTGGCCATGCTGGACCCTCAGTGGGGACCCTTAGGGCCCCAGAATCTCTCTGTTCCGGTGGCTGTACGGGTGAAGTGCAGTTGTAGTGAGCCAGACCGGATTTCCTCATGTTTCTCTAATGTAGGTCGGCTGAGGTGTTATTTTTTCCTTTCCTGTGTTGATTTTATTCTCTGTATAATGTATATAATGTATATGTGCTACATTGGAATGCTGTTTGTTTTGTTTGCAAGTCTCTGTAAAGTGCATGCATGGAAGTGCAGACCTTCTCCGCAGCCTTCATGAATTCATTTAGCCTGTTTGAACAACAAACAAATGATGTTACTGTATTTGTTGTTTAAGGGGAACTCCACCAATTTGAAAAATTTCTGCATAAATCACTGGTTTAGAAGTAAACCGAGTCATTCAGGGTGGTGTGGTGCCGCCTCTGACGCTCCAGTGAGTGTAATTTGGTGACGAGATGTTTGGATTAGTTAGCGTTGATCCTGAGACAGTGAGCTGATCGCCGCTGCTGTGAGACTGAGGGCTCTGGGTCTCTCTGAGCTGAGAGGAATGCGGGTTCTGTGGTTACTGTTTTGTTATGGATGTTTGTGGACGGAATCTCAGCGGCCCAGAGGCGTGTGCGTGTGCGTGTGCGTGTGCGTGTGCGCGTGTAGCTTTGAGTGCCTATTTGTTTTCGTCCTAATATTTTTTGCCCCGATGTAGGAAAACAGAGAAACGGACTGACCTGCAGTTTCAGAAAGCAGCAAAACAGTCCTGACTTTCTGAAGTGCTTTTGATGAAAACTGTATATTTTTTTTGATAGTCGAACCGTTTCTGTTTGGTACCTGAGATTAATATTAGACCTAAGTTTAAAACCATGTTTATTAGATATGTAAAGTAAATATATATGCATAAATGTGGGTGATACGGCAAAAATTGAACATTGAGAAGCTTTTTTTTTTTTTAATTTTTGACTATACACATTACTATTATTATTTATTTTTTCAGATGTCTGATTAGCTGGAACAGAGGAAAAAGAGCCAGTAGAGCTACATTTAAAAAAAATACTATCAAAACTGAACACAGTGATTTTTATTCAATATTTGGCACTAAATACAGTTAAACAAGACTAATTTTGCTCTCTTTATAATGAAACATGCAGTTGGTCAGTGTCTACAAGTAATGACGATATGATGAAAAAAGGCTTATTGTATTGTGGCATAATTTGTTAGTTGAATAGACTAATAGGTTATGGTACATACTGGCACTGTCAAATATGCACCTCCACTTTTTTCTGTATTTCTATATTATTTGACATACGGGACATATTTCCTATAGGCCCTTGAATATAATGCATGTGGGACATATTACATATAGGCCCTTAAACATAATGCATGTGGGACATATATAACGCGTACGGGACGTGTGTGATTTTGAGCATGTATAAAGCAGATCTGCGAGAGTGTGAGAGTGTGAGAGTGTGTGAGTGTGTGTGTGTGTGTGTGTGTGTGTGAGAGTGAGTGTGTGTCTGTGTGTCTGTGAGTGAGTGTGTGAGTGAGTGAGTGAGTGTGTGTGTGTGTGTGTGTGTGTGTGAGAGTGTGAGAGTGTGTGTGAGTGTGTGAGTGAGTGAGTGTGTGTGTGTGAGAGTGAGAGTGTGTGTGTGTGTGTGTGTGTGTGTGAGTGAGTGTGTGAGTGTGTGTGTGAGTGTGTGTGTGTGTGTGTGAGAGTGTGTGTGAGTGTGTGTGTGTGTGTGTGTGTGTGTGTTTCTGTCTTTCACATACACGTCAGTGTGAGTGTGTGATAGCAGTGTGTGAGTCTGAGTGTACACACTGTGTCCCGGAGGCCTCCTCAGAGAGAGAGAGCGAGAGAGCAACATTAACTAAAGAATGAGAGAGCGAGAGAGAGAGATTAACTGAAGAATGAGAGAGGGAGGCGGGTAGTGAGAGGGCGGGGGCCCGTGGTTGGCTGCTCTTTGTAGTCTGACTGCACCGTGACCTCAGCAATACTCAGCCAGGCGGGGGGATGGGAGGGGTGGGGTTAGTGTGTGTGTGTGTGTTTCTCCTTCATGCTAAATGTGTCAACGCACGTGGAGCCTCATAGTTGTTGCCATGACGACCTCAGAGACGCAGCAGTGTGTGTGTGGGTTTTTTGGGTTTCCTCAACATCTCGCTTTCAGCTCAGGATGAATGAGTGTGAGTGGTGTCGTTGTTTGGGGGGATATCTGAGACAGGAAACAGGGCGAGGGAGTGGATCATAAACCAGAGAGAGAGAGAGCTGGGTCATGTGGAGAGTCTGACTGCACACTGAACCCTGGATCACACACACACACACACACACACACACACACACACACACACACACACACACACACACACACACACACAGATCCAGTTTCACCACTGTGTGTGTGTGTGTGTGTGTGTGTGTGTTGTGTGTGTGTGTGTGTGTGTGTGTGTGTGTGTGTGTGTCACCTCCTAATTACACACTCAAAGCAATAACAGACAAACAACCTCACAGTTCTGTACAGCCTACTGGTCAGTGTGGAACAGACTGAGGTGGAATCAAATACACTCTGAAAGACGGCTCTTCAAGGTTCTTCAGCAAAGACGGTGGTTCTGCATAGAACCATGAACACTCAAAGGACTTTTTGCATGCTTAATCATTCTATATTGCACCGAAAGTTTCTTCTGTTGTTGTGAACTTGACATTGTAGTAACAGCAGAACCCTTTTTGGTGCTATAAAGAACTATTTTCAACAGGGTTCTGTATAGAACCATAAACACATTCTCCATCAATCTGCAGAACCATTTCATCATTCAGAGAACCATTTAAGTATGCAAATGGTTCCTTGAGTGTTCATGGTTCTATGTAGAACCATTGTCTTCACTAAAGAACCCTTGGAGAGCTACCTTTGTTGGAGTGTATAGTAGACTGGAATGGACTGCAGTAAAGCGGAATGGAATGGCATGGTATGGAATGGAGTGGAATATAGTGGAATGGACTAGAGTAAAGTGGAATGGAGTGGAATGTAGTGGAATGGAGTGGAATATAGTGGAATGGACTAGAGTAAAGTGGAATGGAGTGGAATGTAGTGGAATGGACTAGAGTAAAGTGGAATGGAGTGGAATATAGTGGGGATGGACTAGAGTAAAGTGGAATGGAGTGGAATGGAGTGGAATATAGTGGAATGGACTAGAGTAAAGTGGAATGGAGTGGAATGTAGTGGAATGGACTAGAGTAAAGTGGAATGGAATGTAGTGGAATGGAGTGGAATATAGTGGAATGGACTAGAGTAAAGTGGAATGGAGTGGAATGGAGTGGAATATAGTGGAATGGACTAGAGTAAAGTGGAATGGAGTGGAATGTAGTGGAATGAGGGTATATGGACTAATTTAATGTAGTGGAATGGACTAGAGTAAAGTGGAATACAGTGTACTGGAATATAATGGAGTGGAATATAGTGGAGTGGGATATATTGTGATGGAATAAGGTAAAACTCAAAATTAGAATTTGTGTCTGATCCCAACATGAGTCTAGAACACGTTTGATGTGGGAGAGTTTGGATTTTTAATTTGTTTATTTGTTGTTTTGGGTTGTCTTGGCTGAAGCTCTGTATCTGGTGTTCCTGTATTGAGTCCGATTACAGGTGGAGCTTCCAGGGTCTCTGATAAATTCTGGATCTTTATCTCTTTTCCTTTTAGGCTCATTTTATGAATTAATTTTGTTTATTTTCTGTAACGAACCTTGAGTTGTTGCGGCCCAGTGCGCTATATAAATGTGTTATTATTAGCCCTGCTGTTATCTTTGGGGTCTTCTGATCCCCTTCGGTGTTTAACGTCTCTAAATAAATCATTTTATTTGTGAAGTAACAAAGTACCTGAAACACAATGTTGGGTAGCAAGTTTTTAGTTTCTGTAGGTTTAAAGGTCAGGGATCAAATTGACCCCAGGGATAGAGATGTGAGTCAATTTTCGAGATAACAGGAGGGTTAAATTTATTATTATTATTATTATTATTATTATTATTATGGAAATAGGCTGGAAGAAGACGAGTGCTTTCTAAAGCTAGAAATGTACCTAATGACTTGTAACTGTATGAATTTCTATATTAATAAAAAATAATAACTTTATTTATATAGAACCTCATATATAAAAATGCAGCTCAAGGTGCCTCAAAAAGAAATGAAATATCTCCTCAAAATCATGTATTTAAAGCAGTGAAAGCAAAAATTGAATAGTTGAAATGTGTTTTTAATAAAATGGTAATAATAGTAATTAATGCATAGAAATATGAAAGTTAAACATTAAAATATAAGAAAGAATAAAATAATATACAGTAAAACAGAACGGGGATGAAAAACTAGACCAGTAAAATAAGATTTGAATTAAAAGCAGGATTTGAAGGCGGCTTTAAGCGTTTAAACACCTGTTTTTGTCTGAGGTGTGTTTTAAACTGTACTAACGAGGGTCAGTAATTATCCAGTTTGAAGGTTTTTGTCCTGTTTTCTCTGAATGTACGGCGGAGTGTCCGTCTGAGCGGCGCTGCTGGAGTGGAGTGGGTTTGCGGTTCTGTGTGCGGCGGCTGTAATTCTGTTGATGTGGCTGTGTGTGTGTGGACAATGGAGCGGTCATCTCTGATGAGTGGTCAGTATTGGTGAATGCGATGGGCAGAGCGGGAGCCGAGTTCGCCGCCTCAGCGTGTGCGGTCAGCAGATTCAGCAAATCGATGACTGGAGCGCAGCGACGGGAGAGAGACCCTGATAGAGAGAGAGAGGGAGAGAGAGAGCTGGACGATACATCGTCTGTATCAGTATCAGAGCTGCGCTGCGATATTCAGTGTCAGATATGGGATACATATTTATAAGCATTCATAATGTGTACACTCTTAAACATGGTTCTTCAAGGGTTCTTTAGTAAGGAAAGTGGTTCTATATAGATCCATGAACACTCAGAGAACCCTTTGCATGCTTAAAGAGTTCTTTGCAGGGTGAAGGTTTGATGAAGAATATGTTGTAATAAGGTTCTATTAAAAAGATTCTACATGGAACACTCTACAGCACGTTCTCCACCAATCTGCAGAACCCTTTCACTGTGCAAAGAACCCTTTATGCATGCAGAGAGTTAGTGTTCATGGTTCTATATAGAACCCCTTCAATAAAGAACCCATAAAGAACTATCTTTAAGAGTGTAAGATGTCAAGCCTGCAATAATAACAGAACGCTTTTCTAAAAGGTTCTATATAGAACCATCTACAGCACATTCTCCATCAATCTGAACAACGCTTAAAAAGAGGAAGAAAAAATCAATAAATTAACTAAAACTTCATGTATGTAAAACAGTAAAAGCAAAAATGAAAAGTCAGTTGAAGTGTTTGTTTAATTTAAATGGTAATAATAGTAAATAAATAGAAATATAAACAATTAAACAATAAAATATTAAGAAAATAGAATAAAATGAACTCAGAATGAGGACAAACTCAGATTTATAGGACAGTCTTTTAGCGTGGAGCAGCAGCGCTCAGCAAGGCCATTACAAGAGAATAATCCACTGATTATTCATAATTTATGCTTTAGATGTAATCAGAGTCAGTTCAGAGTGGTTTGGTGTGAAATGCTCTGTTCTACAGTCAGAACTGTCCACTGTGGTGGTGATAGGAACCAGACGTCCACCTCTAAAAGCTCCTCACAGAAAGTTCCTACATGAAATGGTTATGAATTCACTGCCTGATGACTGAGACACTGTTTTATGATAGTTTAGAGAACTTAAACTCCATTCATGGTGGAGGGATACATGCAGGGCGCTGTGAGGCAAAATAGTCCCCAAAGAAAACTGATTATTTCAGATTGTCCACTATTTTCCATCATCAACATTCCATATAAACTCAGAAGACTCGTGTAGGTTCACTGGTGGTTCTGGATAGTAAATAAAATGTCTATATCTGTGTTGTAGTCATGGCGACCCCTGGTTCCTATCAGCACCACTGTAAAGACATCTGAACCATTTCACACCAAACCTCTCTGAATCTCTCTGATTACACCTCACACACTGAGTTATGGGGGATAACTTTATTAATGCAGAATTATCTTAAATTAGCTTCAAATTTCATCCCAAACTCTTGATCTATCTGGGAAATGTCACAGTATTTAATGTGTTCAGCACCGCTCTGCTGTGGAGGGCGTGACCAGGTGGGCCGGGGGGGTTTTGAGATGTTTTGATCTGGGTGTAAATCAGAGCTGAGCTGTTTGGAGAACATATTTAATCTAAGTTTTATTGTAATGTTGTGGCTGCGATTGAAATCGTGAGTGTTTTCTATAAATAAACGTCCAGGCTGGGTGGTTTTCCTCCGCCTCTTCCTCTGGTTTGAGGCTTGAACGCTGTGGTTGTGATGTCACAGCACATGGGTGTTTCTGATTGGTCCAGTTCTTCCACAGGCAGCTCTTCAACTCAGTGTCATCAGGTTAAAGATGAAGATGCCGTTGTTGGTGATGTAGGCTGTAATAAAGCGGTTTGAAAATTGCGCTCCTTGTCCTCTAAATTGTGGTTTAGATCTAAAAATGATTGATCCTGTTATCAGAACTAATTAGGTATTGCTAGGTCCCATGCTCCAGTCTCGTGGTCAGTGCTCCTGACCTGTGTGGTGACCTCTGGCCTGCTGGGTTGTGGGGTCGGACGGGCCTGTGAGGGTTAAACTCTGGTCTCCAGTCTGTGGTCAGATGATCAGTCTTGTGATCGTGTGTGTGAGAGAGAGAGAGAGAGAGAGAGAGAGAGAGAGAGAGAGAGAGAGAGAGAGAGAGAGAGAGAGAGAGAGACAGGAGGTTCTGCAGGAGCTCTGGAACTCAGAGCTAAATGGATCATCATTAGTGGTGAATTTTTATTATTTTTTTTTATTTCTTTATTAGTTTATACAACCCAGACTGGCTGAGGTGATACAGGAGCAGCAGCAGCACCTGCAGTTGAATCTTCACGCTTATCTTTTATTTCTTCTGTGTCTTTATTGAGTAACGTAGAGAACTGGAGCCTTTTCACATCCTCTGCTCAGGAGTTCATTTAAGGTCATGCAGGTTAAAGCAGCAGCCACACATCAGTAAACTGGGCTCCTAGTTAACTGATCTGTTCTAACAGGTTCATACTGGCTTTGTTCACACAGCAGGTAAAAAAGTGGACCAAATTAGGTCGTTAACGCTGTCTTTTACACCGGGCATAACATTCTGACCACCTCCTTGTTTCTGTGCTCATAGTCCATTTTATCAGCTCCACTTACTATATAGGTGCACTTTGTAGTTCTACAGTTACAGACTGTAGTCCATCTGTTTCTCTGATACTTTGTTAGCCCCCTTTTACCCTGTTCTTCAGTGGTCAGGACCCCCATGGACCCTCACAGAGCAGGTACTATTTGGGTGATGGATCATTCTCAGCACTGCAGTAACACTGACGATGGTATGTTAGTGTGTTGTGCTGGTCTGAGTGGATCAGACACAGCAGTGCTGCTGGAGTTTTTAAACCCCTCAGTGTCGCTGCTGGACTGAGAATAGTCCACCAACCAAAAATATCCAGCCAACAGCGTCCTGTGGGCAGCGTCCTGTGAGCACTGATGAAGGACTAGAGGATGACCAACACAAACTGTGCAGCAGCAGATGAGCTATCGTCCGTGACTTTACATCTACAAGGTGGACTGACGAGGTAGGAGTGTCCAATAGAGTGGACAGTGAGTGGACACAGTGTGTCCAAACACAGAGCGGTTTGGATGAGTGACAGAACCGTCAGCCCAGATGTTCATGAGGTCTCAGCATCGCACAATTATGACGACGGTCGCGTTGGATTAACGTAAAAGACGCCTGAATTCCGATCCGGCTGTTCAGACGATGCACTGCCTCTCATCGGATACGTATCGGTTTTCAGTACCACATATGAAAGCGTCTGAAATCTGAACTGAATGTCGAATTCAGTTTGTTTTTTGCTTTTCACACTGATACACACGTTTCATGGTGAGTGCACCAATAGAAATGGTCCAAAATAAAATCTCTCTTTATTAACTTACATTAAAAGTAAAGACTGTTTTAAACCATCGTTTTATCTTAGTTTAATGATGTTTCGGTGTATTTTGGTCGTTTTCTTCATAACAAGCATAAAAAATCACTAGTAGTATGTTAATGTCTTGGTAGCTAGCTAGCTAACTTTCCCATTCCACCTTAAATAGTCCAGCAGTTCTGACGCCTGAAGCGTAACTGCTGCTCCATTTAAGGTGGAACGGGAAATTTGAACAAGAATCTGGTGAATATCTGACTTCAGCTTCATATCACTGAAGAATTAGGGGTGGGTGATAAATAATTGCCCCCCTCTTTGAAGATCATATGATCCCTAAATGTAACTAAAGCCCAGCAGTGAGGAGCTGAACTTTACCCTCCTCTGCTGTCACTGCAGACTGGCAGGGTCGCCTACAGAGCAGAGCTGGTAGCTGTTAATGAAGCGATGCTCTGTTTATTTGAGGGTCCCATTTCAGAGGAAGATTTCAACCACTACCCTGTAACTCAGCTCCAAGGGGCAACACTCGGGCCGTGGTCTTTCCCTCCGTCAGTGCTCTCCCGGGTCAGAGGAGCGCTCGGAGAGCCGGCAGTGAGAGCGCGAGGCTGAATCAGCGTCCTCCTCCTGTCTCTCCCTCTGGGGTTCCTCAGTCAGGTCACAGCCCAAAAATAGCAGCGGGCGCCGTTTCAAGTGCAAAACCGCCGAGTTCGGGGCCGCCGCCAGCCTGCCGGAGCGAGAGTTCTGCGGGGAAAGTTGGACGCCGTCCAGCCTGTGTGTTTTCCTCCTCCTCCTCCTCCTCCTCCTCCTCCTCCCTTCCACTCTCCCTTTTCTCTCGTCCTCGCTCTGATCCGGCTGGCAGACGAGCTCACAGATCTGAGCTGAACACATGGGCGACACGTGAGGACGGCCCGGCGTGTAAACACGAGGGGGGGTGTGGTTTGGGGGGTGAGTGTAACGAGCTCCAGACAGATTGATTTCGGCGTGGTTTGACCGAGTGGACCTGCTGCTCGTTTAGCTCAGGCCTGTTTTTCAGATTAATGAACGAGTCTGAACTGAAGGGAAACAGGGCAGTGGAGACTTGAGGGCCGAACGATACAACAATGTGACCGATACCGATTTTAAGGAGTGTAAATCTTGAGGGCAGCTGATTATTTTTATATTTATGTTTGTACTGATTATTAATATTAATTTTGTACTCAGTAGTGTTAGTTAAGCAGTGCTTTGCTGACTCACTGGACTGTGGGGTGTTTTTGGGTTGTATTTTTTATTCATGTCTCCATTTTTAGTGCAGTGCTCAGCACTGTTATTATTCCGCTAACTCGTCCCACAGTTTTCACGATATCGACACCACTCCGACTCCGGAATGTCCAGTCTGATCGGGAATAACGCTGGTCTTTAACCAGGTCGCATTATTGAGTTACTAATGTGTTCTAAATATATTTTAAAAGACGTGTCACGGTTGCGTTATGTGGCAGTAGGGCTGACAGATTCATCGGCTTTATAACGCATTCGCAGTTTAAAAGAGAGCAATTTTCAAATCGCAAGAGCTGCAATTTTAATTAGTTATTTTTATATGTTATCAATGCTGTCTTAAGTGAGGAACATAGCCTAATATCAGAGCGTGTAGGTGAGTTAGACCAATCAGAAGCAGCCAAAAAACATGTGCAGTGACATCACAACCACGACTAACTGGCAGTCTGGCATGATAAGTAAGCCTTAAGCTAAGTAACTTGGCCTGGACCTCAATATTGTTGTTGTTGTTGTTGTCGTTGTTTATTATTATTATTATTATTATTATTAATAATAATAATAATAATAATATGTTGTAATATTATAGAACATACTTTTATTGTAATATATATTATATTAGATCATCTACAATAATTATAAAAAATGTAATACCGGTAAGAAAAATTATTTAAAAATTATATTGTAATCATACTATATAAAATAATTGTATTATAATTATTATAATATAAATGAAATATCGGTAAGAAAAATCACAATTAGATACTTTACCCATATCGTCCGGTCTTAAGTGGCAGTATAATCGCGATGTCTGTGTTCTCAGTGTACTCAGACGTTCATGTAGATATCTCTTAAGATTCATTTAAATTAATTTTTTTAATGAAATCTCTCTCTCTCTCTCTCTCTCTCTCTCTCTCTCTCTCTCTCTCTCTCTCTCTCTCTCTCTCTCTCTCTCAGGATCTGGGCTCTATCGATGACCTCCCGACGGGTACCGAGGGCGCTCTGAGTCCGGGCGTGTCCAGCAGTCAGGGAGAGCAGAGCAACCCGGCTCAGTCGCCCTTCTCCCCCCACACCTCCCCCCACATGCCGGGCATCCGAGGCCCCTCCCCCTCACCCGTCGGCTCGCCTGCCGGTACCACGCCCTCTCGCACCGGACCCCTCTCACCTGCCGCTGTACCAGGTGAGTCCATGTTTATTCTACGCTCTTAATGATGGTTCTTTAAGGGTTCTTTAGTAAAGAAATTGGTTCTATTAGGAACCATGAACAATCAAGGAACCCTTTGCATGATTAAAGGGTTTGTTTCATTGTGAATGGGTTTTTCAGATTAATGGAAAAGCACCCAAAAGGGTTCTTCTACTGTTATGATGTCAAGCTTGTTACAACCGAAGAACCCTGTTTGGTGCTATATGGAACCCTTTTCAAAAAGGTTGTATGTAGTCTGTACTGGCTGAGTTTCTGAGCTCAAAATGAGCTAAATTGTCACTGAAACAGACACTACTGACACATCTGGTACTGTTTGGGTCGAGTTATGATTGTTTGGGTCGACACTTAAAAAGTTCCTCCTTTTACTCCTGTGACACTCTGGCCGCTGCTTTCTGAATTAGTTTGTGTTTTTAATGCAGATATTCAGGTTAGCTCTGTGAGTATTAAGGCTCAGGTGGGTCTGCAGGATGTCCTTTGTTGTTTAACAAGTGTTTTTGTCTCTCTGTTCCTCAGGAAACCAGATGCCCCCCAGACCTTCCAGCGTTCAGTCAGATGGAATCCTTCATTCTTCCATGAACCAGTCAGCCATGGGCCAGGACCGAGGTGGGCTTCTGCGGAACTTCAGTGGCTCCGGTGTTTAGGGACGTCAGCAGATTAAACTCGATTAAACGTTCAACAGAGAACAAACTCACAGTTTAGAGCAGGGCTGTTAAACTCAACCAGTAAAAGGGCCGTATTAAAAAATCTCATCACATCCTGGACCGGAGAAAAAAAAATTCATTTCACTTTAAATTGATGTTGTGCTGAAACCCAAACTGTGCAAAAACTACAGCAGTAAAATATAAACACTTGTAATAGAGCTTGAAATATTCTAAATTTAAATATCAGCAGGTGCTCAGTCTTTTACACCTACCTACCTTGAATTACACCCCTGCCATCTTTTCTTTGCTGAGGGTTCATTAAGAACTGGGCTCGGTTTCTGAGCTGCTGAGCTACATTCAGTGTTTATATTGGCTGAACTGCGGTTAGTGACTGGTGTGGAACTGTGTAGAACTGAGGCGTAACCGCTGTCCCATAGACTGTTGTTGGGTTAGGAGAGTCGGAGCACATTACGTTGCAGTGCATGCTGGGGGCTGTAGTGCAGCACACTGAAACGAGCTAATATTATAGAAAATGAAAACACTTCTGTGGGCCGGATAGGATTGTGCGCCTGATCTGGCCCGCCTTGTGTTTGACACATGGGGTGTAGAACGTAAATGATTACGTACGTTAGAACCTTCGCCGTTTTGAACGTGAAACAGGTCGCTCCCGTGGTGGTATTTATTTAGAAGACAGTCCCTGCTGCCCTCAGAGCAGCGGGTCAGTTTATTTTTTCAGCTACTTATTTTAATTCTGTTCTGTGGACCAATCAGAATTAACCACCATCTTTTAGAGCACGTTTGAAGCTGTTTATCGTCTTTACCTCTGTGTTCACTGCACTCTTAAAAACAATGGGTCTTCAGAGGTTCTTTAGTAAGGAAATGGTTCTACATTTTAAGAACGCTTTGCATGATTAAAGGGTTCTTTGCATGATTAAAGGGTTCTTCAGCTTGATGGAGAATGTGGTATATGGTTTATATAGCACCCAAAAAGGTTCTACTATTATTACAATAGATTAACCCTTGTTGGTGCTATAAAGACCCCTTTTCAAAAAGGTTCTATGTTGAACTGTCTGTAGCACATTCATGCACATTTCCCATCAATCTGAAGAACCTTTTCATGATGCAAATAATGTCCCACTGACCAGTAAATGACCGATATATTTCACCATATTTCTCTCCTCTCCATGTAAACTGGGCGTTCCTAATCTTGGGTTCAGCTTCCATAAGCGTTCCCCTGACCAATCACAAGGCCGCGTCTCTGGCCCGACTCGGATTGTTGAACAGAGATCTGTCAATCAAGCTGCTCATTAGCCACGCCCACACAGTTCTCAGCAGTTCTTAAGCCGTGTTTTATCATATTTATTCTATTTTTCACTCCAGCTTTGCTGGATGTTTAGTAGAACCCTCAGGTTTAGTGTCATACACACATTTTTAATATTCTGCTTTGAGTTATTAATCAACGTAAAGGTCGTTTATGAACTTTAGTCCTCTAGTTTAGTTTTAATTGGTTATTTTAATGTTTTGTGTGTCTCTATGCTTAATTATATCTTCTGCTTCTAAACCTTATCATGTTTATTGTTCTCTTTACAGTCTACATGCGGAACCCTCAGATGGCTCCGTATGGCTCTCCTCAGCCTGCCTCCGCCTTATCCCCCCGCCAGTCCTCTGGAGGACAGATGCATGCTGGGATGGGTCCCTATCCTCAGAACAACTCTATGGGCAACTACGGGCCGCAGGGAGCGCAGTACGGACCTCAAGGTGAGGCTGTGGTACTTAAACATACGCTCTTAAAGATGGTTCTTCAAGGGTTCTTTGCATCATAAAGGGTTCTTAAGAATGTGCTGTAGATGTTTTTACATAGAACCTTTTTGAAAAGGGTTCTATATAGCACCCAAAAGGGTTCTTCTGTTGTTAAGCTTGACGTTATAACAATAGAAAAACTCTTGTGGGTGCTACTTGGAACCTTTTTCAAAAAGGTTCCATATAGAAACATCTACAGTACATTCTAAAGAACCCTTTAAAGATGCAAAGAACCCTTTCGTGATGCAAAGCATTCTTTGATTGGTTCTATTTAGAACCATGAACATTCTCTTTACTAAAGAACCCTTAAAGAACCATCATTTTTAAGAGTGTACCAAACCATCATAACTACCCAAACCTTACAAAAAAAAGGGTTCTTCGATTGTTATGATGTCAAGCTTGTAATAATAGAAGAACCCTTTTGGATGCTATATAGAACACTTTTCAGAAAGGGTCTATATGGAACCATCTACAGCACATTCTCTATCAATCTGAAGAACCCTTTCAGGGTGCAAAGAACCATTTTCTTTACTACAGAACCTTTAAAAACCGTCCTTTTTAAGAATGTACTTGAAGCATGAAAGGTGAAAGAAAACTCTAGCAAACAGAGCAGGTACCGTGTGCTAGCTAATAGAACGTCATGCTCCTCGAGAGAAGGGAGGAGGTGTTTAGAGTGCAGGGCAGCTCAGTAGTGGTGGGCAATATAGAGATATTTTATCGTTATCGTGATAAAGTATGTCAGTATATTGAGGATCCTGTCAGTACTTAAAGAACACTGTCTAGCTGCGTGTTCCGTTACTAAGAGAACATGGTCGTATTTAATTGGTCGTATTTAATTGGATTTGGTCTGAAAGACTGAATAAGAATCATTGTAGTATTTTTATATGCGGCACTGCAGAGTCTATTTCATCTGTTCCAACTTATTAAATCTATAAATTAAATATTGTGATACATATTATGTATCGTGATATGATATTTTGGCCGTATCATCCACCCCTAGTGGTCAGTGATGACGGACGTAGTTTGTCCCTCCTTCTTCCATCCACGCTTCTCCTTCCTCTCTTTCTCTCTGCGTCTCCTCCAGCCGAGCCTTTTGAAGCTCTCTGCTTAACATTCACCGATTAAAAATAGAGAATTCTGCCTCTGTGTCTTGAGGCTGTTTCTTCTGAGGGCTTTCAGAGCAGCCCGGAGATGAAAGTGATCTCCAGCCGCCGTCGAAAGCCCGGTTCTCCAGTTAGCTTGGCCGAGCGCTGTTTGCAGGAATCGGAGTTTAGCGTGTTGTGGCTGAGGCCGAGACCCAGCAGGCCTGCTGAGTTTATTATGCTGTAGAGGAAAACTGTGTGAAGGTACAAACTGCAGGAAAATCCTTCAGCATCACGGAGGAGAGCGTCAGCAGCAGCCTGAGCGATATCTGAACAATAATTCACCGATTTTATCACCAAAACCCAACCCTCAGAACGTGGATTAAAGGTCCTAGTTTCACAACCTCTGCCTTAAGACCTTTCTCTGCTATTTTTAGCTTAAAATGTTGTTTTAATGCAACATTTTAAGCTCATGTTATTTACGCATTAAAAAAAAAAACTGCGCCCTGGAATTCTGCTAGAGATGCCTGTGGGAGACCGTTCAGTGTCATATTTCCGTAATTTTACTGTTCCATCAGGGCAATTAAGCTGCACGGAAGAGTGAGAGTTTTCCTCAGACGTTCTGTCGCTCTCTCTGAAACCTCCAGCAGAGACGATGGAGAATTTACTGTAGACTAACTGCTCATTTATTAAACCCCAGTGCATCATTAAATTCACTGTTTTAACAGGAAAAGTAAATAAAACATTATATTTACATCTTATTTAATATTATCAAGGTGTATAAAATTAAATTTGTCATAAGTCATAAAAAAGTCATTACTGAGAACCACTTACGTCACCCTCTGTGTGACGAGTCAACAACGTCAACAACCGGCAGATTGTATGTCGCTGCTGTCGGAGCAACAAAACCTTCTGTCTTTTTTTTGTTTGTTTGTTTGTTTTTCATATATATATATATATATATAAAATGTACACACTACCACCACCACTGCAGTGCTGAATGATCCACCACCCAAATAGTACCTGCTCTGTGAGGGTCCATGGGGGTCCTGACCACTGAAGAACAGGGTAAAAGGGGGCTAACAAAGTATCAGAGAAACAGATGGACTACAGTCTGTAACTGTAGAACTACAAAGTGCACCTATATAGAAGGGGAGCTGATAAAATGGACAATGAGCGTAGAAACAAGGAGGTGGTCAGAATGTTATACCTGATCGGTGTATAATAATAATAATAATAATAATAAGTAAGTAAATAAATAAATATTGCGTGCTCACTCTTAACTCTTTCTGTTCACAGGTTACCCGAGGCAGCCAGGCTACGGCAACATGCCCAGCACTAACTACCCCGGTGGCCCTGGCATGGGTGGGTCTATGAACCCGATGGCAGGGCAGGGAGGAGGGGGGCCGTATGGAGGGATGCCCCCTGGGCGAATGGGCCCAGGGCAGATGGGCACGAGGCCTTACGGTCCTGGCATGGCTCCCAACATGGGCGGCATGCCACCACAGGTGGCCTCGGGCATGTGCCCTCCGCCTGGCATGAACAGAAAACCCCAGGATCCGGCGTCGGCGGGCATGCACCACGGCCCGTCCAACTCCATACACAGGTGAGGTGGAGTGATGAAATGTTCGGATTTTGATGGGGAATAAGTGGCAAGAGCTTTACAGCTTATTAGATACGTCTAACACTTTCAGTTCAGATCCTTCTTTACAAACTGAAATTGATGCCTGCAGCATGTTCCATAAAAAGCTGGGACAGTATGAATTTATGAATTTTAACATTGCATAATGTTAAACAGCAAGAAAAAACAAAGAGTGACTCGCTTATTTGAAGGCAAGCAGTGAAGATACCACTGTTGGTCAGACGCTCAGTTCTTTCAGTCGAATAATCTGACCCTCTGCTCTCTCCAGGCCACCCGGTTATCCCAACATGGCTCAGGGGATGATGGGGGCTGGGTCTCCGTACGCCCCGCCCATGAACAGCATGCAGGGGATGATGAACCAGGCGGGGCCGTACCCCATGAGCGGCAACATGACCAACAACTCAGCAGGTGAGCAACAGAACTGCTGCTTCAGTCACTCTCTGTGAGAAATATAACGTCAGAGCTGGGAGAATAATTTAATATCGCAAATGTTTAAGACGTTTTCATGATGCGCGATATGTCACGATACTTATATCGTCTGATGTCTGATAAACTGGAGCAGTTCCACTTTTACAACAAGCCTTGTGCTGAACTGAATCCAGTTAAGCAGGACTGAGGCCCAGGCCCATTTCTTCTTTTTACCCCTACCCCTTGCTTTTGAGTGTCACCCTGTAACTTAGTTCCAAGAGGTAGTGGTTGAAATCTTCCCTCTGAAATGGGACCCTCAGATAAAAAGAGCATCACTTCATTAACAGCTACCAGCGCTGCTCTGTAGGCGACCCTGCCAGTCTGCAGTGACAGCAGAGGAGGGTAAAGTTCAGCTCCTCACTGCTGGGCTTTAGTTACATTTATGCTTTTTATGAAGAAAACGACCATAAAACACTGAAACGACATTAAACTAAGATACTACAGTGGTTATTGTAATTTTTAACAGAGTAAATTCCCACATTTGTGTGTTTTTTTGGTCTCTTGTTCTCCGTCTTTGCCTGTTTTTCTTTTTTTCTCATAACTCTCTGTTTGGAGTCTCTGAAAAACCTCTGTTTGGAGGGTCATGTAACCCCAACACTTCCCCCTCCCCCTCTATCTCAACAAGAATCGTGACTCCCTACCCCTAGACGTGAACACGCAAAACAGGACTAAGGGCTCAGTGGTAGGGGCGAGGGGTGAAATGGGACCGGGCCTAATTCTGCTCTGTTTGTAGTCAAAGCGTCCTTTAAGCCAAGTACATTTATATAGCAACTCTGATGCATTGTGGTCATTCAGAGTGCTTCACAAATGAGAAAATACAAAGAAAATTCAGATTAAAGTTTAAAAAGATGTAGGAGAATAGAAATTAAAATATGATTAAAACAGCAGATTTAAAAGAGATGAAATCAACATTAAATTAAAGCTAAAATGATGATAATAGGGCAGTGTTAGAGGACAGAAGTGCAGCAGAGCTAACAGAGTTAAACTGAGCTGAAAGCTCTAACAGGATCGTTTTCAGGCTGGTTTAAAGTGTCCAGTGTCGGGATCTTCTAATGCTCTCTGTCCACTGGGTCCATTTAAGAGCAGCATAGAATCTAAACGCTGCTTCTCCATGTTTAGTCTTCACCTTCGGCAGGACTGACTGACCAGTTCCTAATGATCTGAGAGTTCTGCTTGGCTCATATCGCTGCAGCAGGTCAGATAAATACGCTGCTCCTGACCATTAAGACGTTTATAGAGCAGCAACAGCTCCTTAAAGCCTATTCTGGGACAGACTGGGAGCCAGTGTGAGGATTTAAGAACCACAGTATGCTCAGTGAAGCTCACGGTCACATAATTAATCAGGAGAACAGTAAGTGTCGCCATATTGCCTAGCTTTATGTAACAGCTTTAACGTTTGTTTATTAAAAATCTCTGTCCAGCTTTTAGTCTGCAATGTGTTACACTCTCAGAAATAAAGGTGCTAAACTGTCACTGGGTCAGTTCCCCTGTTGTCACTGGGGTGGAACCCTCAAGGGTCCATCTCAGTACCTTTAGTCAGGGAACATAACTGAACCATAATCCACTGAATGATATGTTCTAAGCTGTACTGACTCCACACACCCCGTCTCGTCTCCAGGCTTTTATTTTACTGTTCTGTTTAAAACATTCGGTTATGAAAAGGTACAAATACGAACTTTTCACCTGGAGAAACTTATTTAAGGTTCACAATCAGACCTTAAAACCACTGTTGGAGCTTTGAGGGAACATTTACACTGTTTGAGAGTCCTGAACACGGCGTTTCACATCAGTGACATTCTAGCATAATACAGCTGTGGGCTCTACAGAACACGCTCTCATTACATCAGCTCAGGCGTCCAGGTGAAGAAACAGTAAAGAAAAATGCATTGAAATTGCGTAATTTTACAGAATTAAAAACAAAAAAGTTCTACTTTCAACGAAGTTTACGATGCTAATCTAGCACCCCTGCCTCCTACATCAGAATCAGGGCTTTGAATGAATGATTTATTGATTCCTTTACAGTTTGAGTTTTGCCAGTATTTGAACTTGAGCTAGGGGGGGTGATGTGGCCAAAATATTACATCACAGTACTTCAACTTTTCATGATACACGATACACATCGTGATATTTCGTTTTTCTGATATTTAATTAAGCAACAGAACACAGAGGGAGTGTGTTATCGCGGAATAACATCACGGCTGTGATTTGGTCGCCGTAGATCATCACAGCCGTGATGTTATTGGCGATAACACACTCCTCCAGTGTTCTATTGCTTTAATACAACAGTTAAATAAATACAGTAGTAAATTAATAAACTGGGCCGTGAACGCGGCGTTTAATATGTTTTAATGTTCGCAGTTCCTTCACCAAATTATAGTTCCTTAACGAGCAGCTTGTTGCTACGTCAGAGTAACGAGCTCCGCCCACTCGCTGCACAGCCGGCAGTTCGTTCTCCAGCTCCTCACACTAAATTCCCAAACTGTCATCACCACTGAGCAGCTTTTCAGTCGGCAGCTGAGACAGAAGAACAGCTAAACAACCTGGAATCAGCCAGAAATGAACCCAACACCATTCGTCAAACGTGTAGTCTGATCTTCAGAGTCTGACCAAATCAGACTGAGCCATAAAACTGCCGCAATATCAAGTTCAGCTCAGTTTTGTCAGTTTTTGCCAGATCAGTATTAATGTTGTTTTGTTCCAGCCAGTCTGTAAAGCATCTTACAGCCCATTTAGTTTGGCGAATGGTGTTGGGTTCATTTCTGGCTGATTCCAGGTTGTTTCAGCTGTTCTTCTGTCTCAGCTGCCGACTGAAAAGCTGCTCAGTGGTGATGACAGTTTGGGAATTTAGTGTCGTCTCATCTTCAGAGTCTGACCAAATCAGCTGTCGGTCAAATGTGATCTTAAAAGTGTCCGTTTTCTGTTTGTGGCAAAGTAAGAAGTAAAAACGTGAGTCGTGTTTCTTTTGTTGATGTCTTAAAGCATCAATCAGGATTGAATTAGATTATAAACTAATGAAATGTTGATGCGCTGAATAAAAGCCTGTGTGTTGCAGGTATGGCCCCCAGCCCAGAGTTCGGGATGGAGAAGATGAACCAGGCCCAGAAGATGAATAACAAGATCGATGGGACTCCAAAAACTGAGTCTAAGAAGGTGAAGAGCTTTTTAATGGACTCTGATGGTGTTTCTGTAGATTGACATGCTTTAACCCCCATGACTGGGTCAGCACCACTTTAGCTGGAACGAAGAAGATACTCTTAAAAAGATGGTTCTTCAAGGGTTCTTTAGTAAGGACAGTGGTTTTATATAGAACCGTGAACAGTCAGAACCATTTGCATGCTTAAATGGTTCTCTGCATGGTGTTGTGTACACTCTTAAAAAAAGATGGTTCTTCAAGGGTCCTTTAGTAAAGAAAATGGTTCTATATAGAACCATGAACACTCAAAGAACCATTTGCATGACTAAAGAGTTCTTCAGATGGACAATGTCCTGTAGATGGTTCAAAAGAACCGTTTTTGCTAAGAGTGTGGTTCTATTTAGCACCAGAAAGGGTTCTGCTGTTGTTACATACTTAACATTATAAAATAGCAGAACCTTTTTGGTGCTGTATAGAACTATTTAAATAAATAAATAAAGTGCGGTACAGAACCATGTACATCATCAATCTGAAGACCCATTTCTGTATGGATCCAGTTGTCAGGTCACTCTCTTCACAGCTTCAGCTCAGCCACCAGTTTGTAGTGAAATATTTCTCCAGCTCTCACTGAATCAGAGCTTATCAGCCCCATTTTAGACGGACAGACAGACAGAAAGGACTTACTGACTGACTCACTCACTGACTTACTGACTTACTTACAGACTTACTGACTTACTGACTGACTCACTTACTGACTTGCTTACTGACTTATGGACTTACTGACTTACTGACTGACTCACTTACTGACTTACGGACTTACTGGCTTACTGACTGACTCACTTACTGACTGACTGACTGACTGAATTACTTACTTACTGAATTACTTACTGACTGACGTACTGACCGACTGAATTACTCACTGAATTACTTACTGACTTACTTACTGACTGACTGAATTACTGACTGACTCACTGACTTACTGACTTATGGACTTACTGGCTTACTGACTGACTCACTCACTTGCTGACTGACTGACTGACTGACTGAATTACTTACTTACTGAATTACTGACTGAATTACTTACTTACTGAATTACTTACTGACTGACTGACTGACTGAATTACTGACTGACTGACTGAATTACTGACTGACTGACTGACTGAATTACTGACTGACTGAATTACTGACTGACTGACTGACTGACTGACTGACTGACTGACTGACTGAATTACTGACTGACTGACTGACTAACTGACTGACTGACTGACTTATTTACTGACTGACTGGATCCTGAAATCATTGCACATAAACTTTTAAAAAACGTTTTGCTGTTGTCGTAAGAAAACCTCGTATCTCCAATATAGTAGCTTTACAGGAGAAGGCAAAAACCTACTTTAGTTTTAATGTAAGTCAGTGGAACCAGACTTTTCTCCAAGTCATTTCGGGCCGTTTCTTTTGGTCCATTCATCATGAAATTTACACACAATGTAAAAGGTAACAGGTATTTTTCAAATTATGTCAAAAACTGTAAAACGACAAAAATGGAGATACGAGCTTTTCTTCAGACAGAAAAATAGACATAAGTTAAAGTATAAGAAGGAGAAATAAAAGTATATCTATTTGCATATTTACATGGTATATAAGACAGATCTGTTGTATTTACATGACAGCAGGCACTGAGGTCTAAAAGCACAATGATTACAGACATAACTAACTAGGAGTGTCTGCAGTATTACAGTGTGAAGTGCGCAGTGAGAGTCATTACAGTAGCAGTTATGATATATAGCACTGTGAGTATTAACAGGAGAGGAGATACAGTGATGAGGTTCAGCTCAGTTCAGACAGCAGGAGATCAGTACCGTCTCTGCAGTAAGGAGACTCGCTGTAGAGCCGTATATCAGTGGGTAAGAAAGATCTCACACGGCTCTTTAACGCAGCGCAGCTGGAACAGTCTGACCTGAATGAGCCTCTCTGTTTATCCATGCAGGGGGTGTGAGGTGTGTCCAAGATGGCTCACAGCTTGTTAACCGTCCTTTAGAGCCGGCCTTCCTAATAAGTTTGTTTATTAAAGTTTGTTTATTATCCCCAGTTTGCGCTTTCGCTGCACATAAAAGCTCAAACAGGTCCAGTACGATCAGCTCCCTGTGTCAAAAGGAATTCTGTGACAAACCGACGTGAAGTTTGTGATGCTCTCCATTTTAGAAACCTTTAGGATTTTAAGAGTCGTGTAGTGACGTCCAGCCTAAACAAGCACATTGTTCGTCTCCAGAAGCACATTAATAGGAAAGTGTGGTAGCGTTCAGTGTCTGATCGTCCGTCCTCTCAGGAGATCTGAGCAGGTGTCAGTGTGAAAGCCATTCACTACATTGTAAGAACGTTTTTAATGTGTAGTTAATTGCTTGGCTTTATTTCTCCTCCGTAGAAGTCAAACTCTTCCACCACCACTAACGAGAAGATCACCCGGCTGTATGAGCTCGGTCCTGAGCCGGAGAGGAAGATGTGGGTGGACCGTTATCTGGCCTTCGCCGAAGAGAAAGCAATGGGCATGAACAACCTGCCCGCCGTCGGCCGCAAGCCTCTCGACCTCTTCCGCCTCTACGTGTCTGTTAAAGAGATCGGCGGACTCACGCAGGTGAGCGAGATCAAACACCCGACAGCGAGCGCGTGTTTAATTCAGGGTTATTGTTGTTGTTTTATTCTGAGAGGACTGTTTTACCGTTACACACTGGCAGTGTCTTAAAACCTCTTCACAAAGTCCATGTTTTGACCTGAATTTTAGAAAAAATACTAGACGTAAACATTAATGCTAGAGATCATATTTCCTCCTGTAATCTGTTCACTCGTTTTGATGCTGTAAGCTCAGAGAGCCTCAAACTCTCTGTGCTGTATGTTGAACTTCAGCACAGGGTCACTACGGGTCCTTCAGGGTGCGTACGGGTCCTTCAGGGTGCGTACGGGTCCTTCAGGGTGCGTACGGGTCCTTCAGGTACCTTGAAAACCTAGAAAGTCATGAAAAATGTGCCAAAATCCAGTACTGAATTCTCAGAAAGGCAGGGGTTCGGCTGCCACAGCTCAGAGAACCTTTCCTCTGTTTCGTTGTTCCTCCTGACGGCTGTAACAGCAGCGTCCCTCTTTCTCTTCCCCATGTTTACATATGTGCACCAGACAGCGCTCTGTCAGCCCATTGGTTAACGCGGAGGAGTGCGTCGTAGGTCAGACGTCAGACTAGGCGGAAAAATACAAAAGAATTCTGACATGCTAGATATTTCATCGGGGTGTTGTGGGACGTCGCAGATGCCACATCACTCTTCTTCAGTTATGTCACGCTATAAGACCCATTCATCGTTCCCGTCATTCATATTCGGACCCAACGCCGGAAATCTGTCGGCTGCGACAAAATTGTCAAAATTGGGCTGTTCAGTTTGATCCCGGTACTAAATTAACTGAAGTCTGTTGTGTGAGAAGACGTCACTGTGACTAACTTCAAACTGTAAATGAGAGGATGCCAACAAGGATTTCTGACGATGCCAACATTGTGATGTGAATTTCCAAAAAGTCGGTAATACAAAACGTGCATTAATCAATGTTTGCAAGACGTGACTTTTGTAGCCGCTGCGTCAACACTTACCTGAAGAATCGCTTTCCATCCCTGCCTCCTTCATCCATAACCAACTTTTCCCAATTCAAACACTTAAAACTTAATTTTCAGATAGTGAGACATTTATTTCAAAATTTCCATCCAAGTTTTGTATTCTAACTTTTCTGCACTCTAACATTCCCAAAAAAGAGGGGGATGGAAAACCCACTCAACCCAGCTAACTCTCACCATGGCAGTGTGACTGTAAAACCAGGGCTGGAGTTCACAATCATGGATTGGAGTGCAGAACATTCATCATTATAACATGGAAAGGAATAAAAGATTCAACTAATTTATATCACAGTTATTGATAAATTCATTTTATTCATGTAAAAAAAGTGCATGTGGTATAAATCACAGATGAATCTACAAAGCACAGTTATAGTCACCAGGGGCAAAAGACAGTAACGGCGCCCCCTGGAGGCATATTTCTGAATTACTGGGCTTTTGAGGGGCACGGTCGTCTACACTGCAGAAAAATGTAATGTTAGAACGTGAAATCGTCCTAAATCTAGTTAGTATATTGGATGTTTACCTTGTGCAGAGACGCCCCCGAGAGTCACAGTATTCAGATTAGCTCATCAATAAATTTGCTGTTCCAAACTTTAGAATTGCTTTGATGCGTCCTGGGTCAGATTTGGCAGTCTGACCGTTCCAAATGTGATTTCACACTCCAAAAACCAGATCATGCCTCAAAGGCGTTCACGGCCTCCATTCTGTCAGATGCATCAGTCTTATCGGCCTCTAGAGCAAACGCCTCACTTCCCTGCTTTGCTCCGACCCTGCAGCAGTCAGTAGAACCTTCGCTGACCTCCTCTCTCGTTCTCGTCTCTTCCAGGTAAACAAGAATAAGAAGTGGAGGGAACTGGCCACAAACCTGAACGTCGGGACGTCCAGCAGTGCAGCCAGCTCGCTGAAGAAGCAGTACATCCAGTGTCTGTACGCCTTCGAGTGCAAGATCGAGCGCGGGGAGGACCCTCCGCCTGACATTTTCACCAATGACCCCAAAAAGAACCAGGCCAAGATCCAGCCCCCCTCTCCAGGTGAGTGTAGATACCCGTCTGCAGCCCCGTAATCTGCTGACATTTCCGCTGCGGCGTTTCAGACTGAACACCGTCTTTAGCGCTGCAGCTCTCCGGGATTTTCAGGGTCTTTTTCAATTCTCCTATTGAGATACTGGCTTCGGATTACCTGCACACTTAAAATTGATCAAATTGGTTTGCTAAATGTTGCAAAATGTGAATCACAGTCAGATATTCAGTATTTCTAGGGCAGTTTCCGTTTCTGCCAGAGGGGGCGACAAAGCTGTAACTTTAAATTGTGCAGACACACACATTTAAAGTACGTTTGTAAAATATCCTACATTTTTCTCGCGTTTTTTTCACCTGTAAACTACTTATTACATTTGTTGTTCATTGTTGTACATTTATTCATTTCATTACATGATCATATTCTAACTTCTCTTAAAATAAGCCGTTTTTATCACTTTGCCTGTAAGACGTGTAACATCGCCGCTGTTGGAATCTCCATTTTTGTATTTTTCAGTTTTTGACATTCTGAAAATGCCTGTTGTTCTTTACATTGTGTGTATAATTTCATGATGAATGGAGCCAAAGAAACGGCACAAAATGACTTGAAAATATTCTGGTTCCATTGACTTCCATTGAAAGTAAAGCAGGTTTTTTCCTTCTCCTGTAAAGTTACCATTTTGGAGGTACGAGGTTTTCTTCTGACAGCAGCGATATGCATGTTATATGTAAACGAGCTCCGTTCTGATTGGCTGTACTGTGTTGTGCTGGATTCAAAAAGCAAACACTCCTTATAACTTCAGTGTGAGTGGGCGGGGCTAAACCGCTGCAGACTGAATATATGAATGTAGGTACATTTGTTGGCTGTCTTTGCAGTTTAGGTTCTATTTATGGTGTGTATTTAGTGCACAGTGTACTGAGTGTGTTTCCATGCACTTAATAATCCAATCATTATCAGATTTCTGCAGTTATCTGATTAAGTGGTTGTGTAAACACACACTCCCATCAGATTAAGGTCTATAAATCTGATTAGTAAATCTGATAAAGAGGCTGGATCTGAGTCAGTAATGGGTTTCTCAGTGCTGTAAACTCACTCTGATTTCTTTTGTTCCTCTCAGTCTGAGTATGTGTGAAACAGAGCGCCGTCCCAGAAACAGTGAGCAGCGTTTAACGCAGAACCCGCGAGACCAACAGCACTTTTGGGGCGACGCTGAAACCGAATACGCGCTCGGCCAAATGGAGGATTTAATATTCTTCATCTTCTAGATCAGGGGTGTCAAACTCAACCACTAAAAGGTCCACATTAAAAATCTCAACAAATCCGTGGGCCAGCTGTGTTCGTTAACAAAATAGGAATACTTGAACTGTTCAAAACTAATTTAAAATAAGAATGAATTGTTTTATATAGAACAACAGGCTACATTAGCTACGGATTATTATTAAACCTTTTTAAATGTTTAAAAAAGGTAATAAAAAAAATTGCTTGAACTGGACACCAGGGATCTTTTTGTGTGACCGCTGGCCCACAGATTGTTGTTGGAGAAAGTGGGTTACTCACATTACGCTGCAGTGTATGCTGGGGACTGTAGTGCAGCTCCAGGGCTGAGTAGGGTTGTGTCACGGGCCTGACTTGGCCCAGGGGCCTGACTTGGCCCGCGGGCGTTGAGTTTGACACCTAGGTTGTAGGGTGAAATACGTTTATATTTCCTGCTAAAGTGACTCGATGTTTAAAAAAAGCCATTCATGACGTTGTTTTACCTCTATCAGATTTCTTGTCCTTCATCTGATCTAGGAAATCAGAGTATGCTGTTTACATGACCACTTAATAATCAGATAACCGCAGAAATCTGATAATGATCGGACACTCACTAACGTCACGTAAATGAACCACGTGTGTCAGAAACAAACAAACTAACCAGCAGAACCAGTCTTCACCACTAAAACCATTCACTCTCTGTCACCATTCGCTTCTGCATTTCGATCTGAGCGTGCTCATTAAGGTCGCACAGCTGCAAATCAGATATGTATCCGGTCCAGAAGCACATATAAGTGGCTCAGATCTGATTTGAAAAGATCAGATTTGTGTTCACACTCTGGTAAAATAGCAGATCTGTGTCACGTTAAGCCACTTGCACCACTTCGGCCTGGTCTTGTGAACGCAGCCCTCGTCTCTGATGTTCATGGTGGTGGCAGCTGCAGCGGCTTATTGAACAGTGATGAGTGTAAACGTGTTAAAGGGTGTTTTGGACAGTCATTCGTGCAGAAAGTGATTTACAAGCAAATTAAATTTACGCCATTTTCCACTTTCAGAAACATCTTATAAGTGTATAATGTGCTCATAAACTGCCATGTTTTATTGAACCGCATTAATTCTGATGTAAAGCACGTTGTTTATTGATCCTTTGTCGGTTCCTGTGTTGGTTCCGCCGCGCTGTTAATCTCCCGCGCTTTAATGCAGCCGGAAGAAGAAACTGAGGGGTGGCCGTGAATCTGCTCTCTTTATTGGACACAACAGCAGAAAGGGGCACATACAGAACACAGAACTCAAGGGGGAGGTCACCATTAGCCTCACACACCACCCTGATGGTGAACCCCCCCACAAAACCCCAACTAAACCCCCACCCTGACTTATAATAACACAATAAACACACACACATCTTAAACTGATGGACAGCAGCAATACACAAAAAATTAGGTCCCTTTCTTAGAGGACGCGTGCTCCAACCGTGGGATTATTTCTACGGTTTGCTTTATAGCACAGGATTAATATAGTCTGGGGTTATTTCTATGGCTCATTTTGTAGCACAGGATTAATATAATCTGTGATTATTACTATGGTTCTGTTTATAGCACAGGGTTAATATAGTCTGGGGTTATTTCTACGGTTTGCTTTATAGCACAGGATTAATATAATCTGAGGTTATTTCTACGGTTTGCTTTATAGCACAGGATTAATATAATTTGGGGTTATTAACACAGCTTGTTTTATAGTATAGGACTAATATAACCTGGGATTTTTTTTACAGCTCATCTCATAGCATAGAATTAATAAAATGTGGGATTATTTCTGTTTGTTTTATAGCACAATCTTATTATAACCTGGGATTATTTTTTACAGTTTGTTTTACAGCACAGGATTAATATTACCTGAGATTTGGTTTATAGCATGCGATTAATATAGCTGGGGTAATTTCTATGGGGTGAATGTAATTTAGGATTATTTCTGTGGATTGTTTTATGCAGGTAAAGCTGGTAAAAATGGCTGATAATGGTTTCTGCTGGGACTAAAATCACTGAGAAACCGGGAATCATTACATCAGCTTTTCTTGGAGGGAGCTTACTGCCATGAGCCTTTGCGTATGGCCGTCTGCCTGGCCACACCTCGGTTCCAACACCAGCCAGTAACGGGATGCTGCAGGGTGGAGCGAATACAAAGCTGGACTGAGAAAAGTGTTCTGCCTCATATGAAGCAGACTAGACAGCAGGGGGCGATGGAGGGTCTGCTGTGTTTTCATGTTTCATTCCGTTGACGCGGACGTTAGCGAGGTTTGCGCCGTTCGTACATCACGTTATCTGCGCTTATTTGTGGCGCCGCTGCGCCACTCAAATCCAGGGTTATTATAGTTCAGTAAACCCATCAGTAAAACCAAAACTAGCAGTGAAAATGAGGTTAAAGTAACGAAAATAAAAGCGCCCGTTTTCAGTTACTACACGAAGTCATTATTTCAGGTTGAACTGACTGATTAGCTGTGTGTTTACAGCTCAGTTTCAGACTGAAATATGCGCTGATTTGAAAAATAAACCTGGGAGGGGAGATTTAGGGGGTTATTTGTCTAAGAGGTCTCAGAAATGAGCGCCTCGGCCTTTGTAGCGTTAGGGAAGGTGCAGTTAGCGATACTGGGGGGGAGGTGTGGGGGGGGGTGAAGGGGGGGGGTGGATGAGTAAGCAGGGAATCCTCTGTGATGTGGAGCGCGTCTGTTTGGCAGCGGGTCAGGGACTCCGGCGGGCTCTCCTGGCCCTGGGCAGCAGAAGCAGAAGCCCCGGAGGGCTGAGCTGAGCCAGGAAAAGATGAATGAGTTGGGTGGGGGGTGTGGGGGGAGTGTGTGACTCAACACCCCAACCCTCCCTCCGTCTCTCATGGCGTTTTTATTTTTTTGTTTCTTTTCTGTGATTTCTCCTCTCCAGCCCCCCCCCCTCCTTTATCACTGTTTGAGGGAAATCCTTGCCCAGAGGAGGGGAGAGGGGGGGTGTGAATAAACCTGACCTGGTAATGACCCCTCTCTCTCTCTCTCTCTCTCTCTCTCTCTCTCTCTCTCTCTCTCTCTCTCTTTAATGAATGGAGGCATGACTCATCGTTCAACCGTGCCAACCGCGAGGCTTCAGCCGGGCTCAGGATCCTGACTCACATGTGGCACACATACTGTTTATCCTGGCTCGCACGCCCGCTCCCTCTCTCTCTCTCTCTCTCTCTCTCTCTCTCTCTCTCTCTCTCCTCGCTCACTCTTATATTCCGTCCTATGTACTACTCAGACGGGATTATTTTGCTCTGGGAGGTGCGGTGGTGTTTTTCACCGCTGTAACGTTTATGACCGAGTGGCACGAGATCAGAAATCTGACTGTAGATTAGATGCCGGAGTGGCTGTGGGATTAACGCATCGCCGCCACACCAGAAACGTTCCACACGCAGCACGTTCTGCTGTAGAACACACAGCCAAGCGCTTCATTTAATCAGAATTTTGTTGACCCAAAACATCTACCCAGCTGTCCCAGGCCTTCATGGAAGTTAGTCAACATCACCGCGTAGCACTGGGATTATTTCTACGGTTCGGTTTATAGCACAGGGTTAATATAATCTGGTTTTATTTCTACGGTTTGCTTTTAGGCACAGGATTAATATAATATGGGATTATTTCCATGGTTTGTTTTGTAGCACAGGATTAATATAATCTGGTTTTATTTCTACAGCTCATTCATAGCATGGGATTAATATAACCTGGGGTTATTTCTATGATTCGGTTTATAGCACAGGTTTCATATAATTTGGGGTTATTAGCACAGCTCATTTTATAGTACAGGATTAATATTACCTGGGATTATTTCTATGGTTCATCTCATAGCATAGGATTAATATAAACTGGGGTTATTTCCACCGTTCAGTTTATAGCACAAGGTTAATATAATCTGAGGTTGTTCCTACAGCTCATTTTATAGCACAGGAATAATATAATCTGGAGTTATTTCCACAGTTTGTTTTATAGCATGGGATTAATAAAATGTGGGATTATTTCTGTGGTTTGTTTTATAGCACAAGTTTAATATAACCTGGGATTATTTCTACAGTTTGTTTCACAGCACAGGATTAATATTACCTGAGATTCGGTTTACAGCACGAGATTAATATAGCTGGGGTAATTTTTATGGGGTGAATGTAATTTAGGATTATTTCTCTGGATTGTTTTATGCAGGTAAAGCTGGCTGATCACTGAGAAACACTGGGAATAATTAAATCACCCACCTCCTCGTGTAAAACTGACCCCACCCCAGTTGCGCTTCAGACACGGCAGTGAATCGGCTCAGAGTCCCGCTGTCGAACTGACAGTGCTGAGTTTGTTATGCTGTGGCTCAGCAGTGGGGGAGTGGGGGAGGGGGGTCTCTGGCATGCTGAGATGCTGAACTGGAAGCTGAGAGACGGAGCTTTATGAGCACAGAGCCAGCGGTGGGCTTCCCCTCAGCGCTGGGGGGGGTAAAGTCCTCAAATGGAATTAAGTGCTGCCAAAACCGGCTCACAGAGAGAAACGCCAAAGAGCTGCGTAACGATGAGCCCGGCGCCTTCCTGCGGCGCTTTTCAGGCTCTCAGCACTCGAGCGCACGCTCACACCATCTTTAACCGTGGTGGAGGTGCTAGATCTGGTTCTGCGTTCTCGGAGGTTTGTCACAGTAGTGCTGTTTCTTGGTCAATGCTGTCCAGTTCAGAAGCAGCCCAGTTTTCCCACCAACACACAGTGCTAAAAAAAAATAACCGAAAACTCCAACTTTCTCAGAAAAACGGATTTAAAACAGCGGAACCTTCACACAACGGCTGTATTTTTCTTTTCTTTTATTACACATTCTAAAAACGTGGGACGAAGACAGAAAATGAATGGAAGAAGGGAAGACGGACTCCTCAAGTAGTAGCAGTGATGAATTTAAAGGGAAATTCCACTAATTTTTTTTTTTTCTAAATTTGACTGATTCAGAGTGATTTGGTGTGAAATGGTTCAGATGTCTTTACAGTGGTGGTGATAGGAACCAGGGGTCGCCATGACTACAACACAAACATAGACATTTTGAGTTCTGAGTTTATATGGAATGTTGATGATGGAAAATAGTGGAAAATCTGAAATAATAAGTTTTCTTTGGGGACTATTTTGCCTCACAGCGCCCTGCATGTATCCCTCCACCATGAATGGAGTTTAAGTTCTCAAAACTATCATAAAACAGTGTCTCAGTCATCAGGCAGTGAATTCATAACCATTTACTGTAGTAACTTTCTGTGAGGGAGCTTTTAGAGGTGGACGTCTGGTTCCTATCACCACCACTGTGGACAGTTCTGACTGTAGAACAGAGCATTTCACACCAAACCACTCTGAATGACTCTGATCACATCTAAAGCATAAATTATGAATAATCAGTGGATTATTCTCTTGTAATGGCCTTGCTGAGCGCTGCTGCTCCACGCTAAAAGACTGTCCTATAAATCTGAGTTTGTCCTCATTCTGAGTTCATTTTATTCTATTTTCTTAATATTTTATTGTTTAATTGTTTATATTTCTATTTATTTACTATTATTACCATTTAAATTAAACAAACACTTCAATTGACTTTTCATTTTTGCTTTTACTGTTTTACATACATGAAGTTTTAGTTAATTTACTGTTTTTCTTCCTCTTTAAGGCTTTTAAGCGTTGTTCAGATTGATGGAGAATGTGCTGTAGATGGTTCTATATAGAACCTTTTAGAAAAAGGGTTCTGTTATTATTGAAGGCTTGACATCTTGCTCTCTTAAAGATAGTTCTTTATGGGTTCTTTATTGAAGAAAAGGGTTCTGTATAGAACCATAAACACTCAAATGACTCTGCATGACACAAGTTTTCTTTGCCTCACAGCACCTCTGCATGTATCTCTGCCATCATTACTGTGTTTTATTAAAAATACATTGTGAGCTAAAACATAATCTCAAAACTACCATAAAACAGCGTCTCAGTCATCAGGCAGTGAATTCATAACCATTTCATGTAGTAACTTTCTGTGAGGAGCTTTTAGAGGTGGACGTCTGGTTCCTATCACCACCACTGTGAACAGTTTCACACCAAACCACTCTGAACAACTCTGTTTACATCTTGACATTTACTTTTGTAGAAATTTTGAAAAATGGGTGTAATTCCCTTTTAGCACTTTTACTTGAAGCTCTGCAGCTAAAAGGCACACATGCTGGGTTCACACAAATCTACAAAAACCTGAGCGTAAACAGACAAAGATACACAAATCAACAGCTTATAGTTGCTGTGTTGTACTGAAGTGCTCACAGTCGCCCCCAGCCTTTCACCTACGGTATTTCCTTTAACTGCAGTTTCGTAGTCAGCGTCTCTTGTCGGATAAGCTTTTGTGCTCGGTCAGATTGTGCCGCCTTTGAGCTGCACAGTTGTTTGGACTGCTGGTTTTAGTGTAGAAAAAACTTTGCTGCTCCCGATTTGAAAAGGTTTATGCATGTGACAGTTTATCACAATGAAATATTGTCATTTTGTTCCATTTGATCTGTTTTTCGGGGTTCTTTTTCAGCTAAACATAAGCGGCTTATTTCTGACTGGTCTGTCTGTCTGTCTGTCTGTCTCTCTCCAGCGGGATCTGGATCTTTACAGGGCCCTCAGACTCCCCAGTCCACGAGCAGCTCCATGGCTGAAGGAGGAGACCTGAAACCCCCCACCCCTGCTTCAACACCCCACAGCCAGATGGCCCCTATGCCCGGTGGACGGTACGTCTCTGACGGTGGCTGCAGCAAAAATAATAAAGACAGGAGAAGATTCCGTTGCTGTTGTAGTGAAAGTGCTTACAGTTTGCGTCTCTCTGACAGGAGCAACGTGAATCTTCAGGACCCCTTCGCTGACGGAGGAGACCCTGCCTTTCTAGACGGAACTCAATGACGCCTAACTCGGGGTACCAGCCTGGCATGGGTGGACCTCCGGAAATGATGGCCCGTATGGGTCCCTATGAGCCGAATAAGGACCCTTTCGGTGGAATGAGGAAAGGTGAGAGTTCTTGGACTCAGGTTTCAGTTTATTCAGTGATAGTGTTTTCTGTTATGTTGGAACTCGTCAGCGACGACACTTTAAGCTGTCGCCGAGTCGCTGATCACATGAGTGACACTAACGACATAGACGCCTCAGAGAAGACAGCAGGTGAGGAGCCTGGAGATTTCAGGGTCCTTATTTCCGGTTTCCTGAGGTTGCCGATGAGATCAGGGCTCGTTGGAAAGGGCACGTCATGCTCTACTGAGCTGTGCACACTTAAAGATGGTTCCTCAGGAGTTCATTAGTAAGGGTTGATGGTTCCATGTTAAACCATAAACACTCAAAGAACACTTTGCGTTGCAAAAGAGTTCTTCAGATTGATGGAGGATGTGCTGTAGATAGGTCAATATAGAACCTTGTTGAAAATGGTTCTTTACAGCACCAAAAAGGGTTTTTCTATTGTCACAAGCTTGACGTCATAACAATAGAGGAACCCTTTTTGGTGTTATATAGAACCATTTTCAAAAAGGTTCTTTGTATAATCTGCTGCACATTTTCCATCAATCTAAAGAACCCCTTCACGATGCGAAGAACCTTTTGATCATGGAGAGGGTTTTTTGAGTGCGCATGGTTCATTTGCCTTACTAAAGAACCGGCTCGACCCGCCGTCCTTCAGGACACATGAAGACGAGTATCAGGACTCTTCCTTGTCCTGGAGTCCAGGTGGAGGAACGAACTTCCACTGTCTGTCTGAACAGTAGAGTCTCTCACGGCCTTTAAACTGGAGACCGTCTCTCTGTACAGATCTTAAGTGAGAACTGATATAAGTACTTATTGAAATGTCCTGTGTTGCTCTGACGCTGTTTAACTCTGCATCTTTCTAGGTTTCAGCTCTGGCTTTTGTTTTCTGGCAGTGTTTGAGCTGAAGGGCAGTTTGGACTCTAATCTATCTAGCTAGAGTATGTTCTCTGAGTGGACAACACAGCACTTTTCTAAGGATAAGAGCTGCTAAATGGCACAAATGTAAATATGAATTTACTGTACCTGCTGTGTTATTTGTTTAAAAGTCTAAGCAGTGACTCAAAATAAAAAATTAATTTCGCCGCTCCAGTTCACAGCAAAGTTTGGGAAAACTGAACTCTTGACAGATCTGGCGGTTGGTGCTCTTGTCCGAGTGCGTTCGGCTGTCCGATGACACTGGGTTCGCAGCAATTAAAGATGCGGTGGAGCTTCACAGAACTCTGAGGAAGTCTGTGCCAGCATCGCCCTCCTAGCGCTGGTGGTGTCGTGTGACTGGGGAGTCCTAACTGGTGGGTGGAACTGGATACGACTAAAGCTTTTGCTGCTGGCGGTGGCAGAATTTCCCATCGCGACTCCATTGAAAACTGGAATATCGTTTTGCCGTTGTTCATCTAGCGCCAACATGTGGACGCAGCATTAGTCCGGCTCCTGAGTGATCGTCCTGGTTTTGGCTGAAGGTGCCTCACCGTCTCTGCCTTGTTTTTCACAGCTGGTGAGCAGTTCATGACTCCAGGACAGGGTCCTAACAGCGGAATGGGCGAGCAGTATAACAGAGGGCCCCCGGGACCTATGGGTAATATGCAGATGGGCCAGAGACAGCAGTACCCGTACGGACCAGGATACGAGAGAAGGTATGAATTACTGCATGTTCTGCTTTTCTTGCAGGCACAGAATATTCAGAGAAACTTCAGGTTCATGAGTACAGTTGTACACAAAGTTTGAACAGCCCGGTCAAATTATCCTCTCCTATTTTCTTTTATCTTTATTATTTTCCAAGTGATAATAAAGAACACGTTCTTTACGGAGAACACGCTTAAGTAGGACATTTTTCCAGCACATTTTAGTGCACAATTTCTGTTTGTTTAGCTAATTTAAGATATTGGGGAAAAATGAAACACAACATACAAAAACCTTTTTATATTTACATTTTTATTCCAGTGTGTTAAGTTCAGTAAATGAACAGAAGTTGTGCATTAAAGTGCAGAACAGTGTGTCTCTGTACAGGATGTGTGACTTATTTTCATTTCTGCTTTTTGCTACAAGCCACAAATTTTAATCTCCAACCACTTCCACTGTCCTGTTTGCTTTAGTTGGGTTTTCATTTTTTTGTTTTAAAGCTGTTTTGTTTGTTTGATTTTAGTTACACACATTAAAAGTGCTTCTTCAGGGGTTCTTTAGTAAAGAAAATGGTTCTGTATAGAACTTTTGCGTGATTAAAGGGTTCATGAAAGTGTTTTTCAGATTGATGTAGATGGTTCTGTATAGAACCTTTTTGAAAAGGGTTCTACATAGCACCCAAAAAGTTTCTTCGATTGTTATGATGTCAAGCTTGTTAAAATAGAAGAACCTTTTTTTGGTGCTGTATAGAACCATTTACAGCACATTCTCCATCAATCTGAACAACGTTTCATGATGCAAAGAGCTCTTTTAATCCTACAAAGTGTTCTTTGAGTGTTCATGGTTCTATATAGAACTATTTTCTTTGCTAAAGAACCTGTGAAGAACCATCCTTAAGAGTGTACTTGTTAATTGGTAATAAAAGTGGTTGTTCAGATTTGACAGCTTTGTTTTAGTTGCTTTTTATTTTCAGTTTTAGCTTTAAATTTTCTTTTATTTACTTGTTTTATTTTTAATTTTATGCCTTATTTGTTCTTTAATTGATCACTTTCTTTTGATGAAACTTTTTCAGTTGATTCAATTTTATTTTTGTACATTTGTCACTGTTTTCTGTTTTAATTCTGCACTCGTTCTGTACTGTCATGCTGCGCTACGTTGCAGACGAAGGTCAGCCCTCATTATTCACAGTCTAAATAAATCTCGATCGCCTGCTGTATGTTTTGTTGTCTCCTCGCAGACCAGAGCCAGGTATTGGTCCAGATGGCACTATGGGCCCTGGAGCTCCACAGCCCAACATGATGCCTTCCAGCGCCGACACGGGGATGTACTCGCCGAACCGGCCGCCGCAGCAGCAGAGGTTGCCATTACCTGCTCATTTGTACGCATGAATGTTGTAAATTTGACGAAGTATTACTGTGGTGTTCGTTGTAGGCATATGCAGCCAATACTGATATCAATAACTGATAATTGTACTTTTTTTGATGGCTTGAAGCTCTTAAGATGAGTCATTGATTAATTACTCCGCTGTGGTAGTTTAGAGAACTATTGTGAATTTATTTTATGTTTATATTTCACTGTATTTAGCTGATGCCCTCATTTAGGCTAGTTTAAAACAATAAGTGAAGGTAACACTGATTTTGGCTTCGTATTATTGTTATATACAGTGTTTAAAAAGCAAACAAACAGTGTTTGGTGGTAATTATTGTCAGTGTGTTCTGATGTCATGCTAATTAAAATACTTACAATTTCCCTTTTATTTTGTTTTAATTTAACAGTATTGTTTACTTGTTTTTCCCCTTTTTTGTAGGCATGAATCCTATGGTAATCAGTTCCCTGGCCAAAGTGCTCCCCCTGGTGGACCGTACCCAAATCAGCAGCCAGGAATGTACCCACAACAGCAGCCGGTTTGTATAGCACTGAACCCTTTCCCCAAATTTATAAAATAACAACAAAATAGTTTAGTGTGTGTTTTGGAGAATACAGTCTGTGTGGATAATAAGCAATTTCCAAAACTCTGTCCTCTCTAATTCCAGAATTACACCCAGAAGAGACCTGTCGATGGTGCTTATGGTCCCCCAGCCAAGCGCCATGAAGGCGAGATGTATACCTTCAGTGGACAGCAGCAGCAGGGCCCTCAGCCTTCATGTGGACCCCAGTCCCAGCAGGACATGTACAACCAGTATAACACCTACCCTGGCTCAGACCGACGCCCACCTGCTCCACAGAGCCAGTTCCCGTTCGGTTTCGGTCGGGACAGGGGGCCTAACGCTGGGGGCCCTAACTCCCAGTCCTCCATGCCACCGCAGATGATGGGCAGCCCCATGTCGTCGGTTCCTGACGGCCCCCAGGGTCCCATGTGGCAAGGACGCAACGAGATGAACTATCCAAACTACCCAAACCGACAGGGCCCTCCTGGCGTTCCCGCTCAGGGCCCAGGCTACCACAGCATGAATCGCTCTGAGGACTTGATGCCTTCGGACCAGCGAATGAACCACGATGGTCCCTGGCCTGGCCACGTCAACCAGCGGCAGCCTCCCTTCGGGCCCGGAGGTTCCGGCCCACCTATGAGTAGAACGTTACAGTCCAACTTTCAGTCCTCTCAAAACCACATTCCACAGGTGTCCAGCCCGACGCCCATGCCGAGGCCCATGGAGAACAGGACGTCACCTAGCAAGTCCCCCTACATGCACTCTGGAATGAAGATCCAAAAAGCTGGACCTCCAGTCCCAGCCTCGCACATAGCCCCACCACCGGTACAGCCTCCCCTGATAAGGAGAGACATCGCCTTCCCACCAGGCTCTGTGGAGGCTTCCCAGCCCATTCTCAAACCACGGCGCAGGCTCACGATGAAAGATATTGGTACGTGGCTGCTTTTTCCCTCAACATCTTCCTGTTTGGATGCTTGTTTCTTGATAAACTAAGTTTTGTCATTTCTTTTTCTGCATAGGAACACCAGAAGCCTGGAGAGTCATGATGTCCCTCAAATCAGGCTTGTTAGCTGAGAGCAGTTGGGCTTTGGACACCATCAATATTCTTCTGTTTGATGACAACAGCATTTCCAACTTCAATTTGTGTCAGGTGAGACATGCAACACTGTAGAGATGGTCAGCATACTTTACTGCATCACATATGAGCTGAAAACTTTTAAAGCTTAACATGTTGACATGATGCACTGTGTCTGTATTGTTTCAGCTTTCCGGTTTCCTTGAACTGATAGTGGAATACTTCCGTAGATGCCTTATTGAGATCTTTGGCATCTTGAAAGAATATGAGGTTGGAGATCCTGGGCAACGCACGTTGATCGACCCGGATGCTGTAGACCCTGAGATGTCTGACGAAGAAGGCCCTGAGGTGGAACAGATGGATGAGGGGGATGAAGAGGAGGAGGATGAGGAGGAGGAGGAGAAGAGGAGTGATCAAATGTTACAGATCCAGGTGAAACAGGAGAGGGACGAGTCTGCACCGGGCCAGAAATCCAACGAGAAGTCCGAAGAGGACGAGAAAGAAGGGCAGATATCTAAGGAGCCCAGGTCATCTACTCCATCACAGGACAGCAGTGTCGCACAGGAGAAACCAAGGCAGGCTAGCAAATTTGACAAGCTTCCCATTAAGGTCGTGCGGAAGAAAGATCCTTTCGTCATCGGGCGCACAAGCAAGTTGGGGCGGCGGCAGGCCTTCGACAGTGGCCTGATTCACTGGAGCGTTGGCGGAGGTGACACCACAGAGCACATCCAAACTCACTTCGAGAGCAAGATGGAGCTGCTCAAATCTTCTAAAAGGGTTCATGTAAACACGGAGTCCCGGAAAAAGGTGCCTCCTACAGCAGAGCCTGTTATCCAAGAGGAAGAGAAGGCTCAGACGAGTGTTCAGCAGCAAGAACAGGAGCAGCAACCAGAGTCTCAGCCTCCACCTTCCTCAGACCATCCTTCAGAACCAGAGAAGAACTCATCATCAGCCAGTGCATCCAGTAGCATAACGGCCACCATCGACGACGTACTGTCAGCTCGGCCAGGCTCTGTGACGGAAGGAGTGGTGCGAGGGGGCACAGACAGCGACAAGGAGAAGAGCAAGTTCCTGTTTGGCATCAACCCAGCGCAGCAGAGCAGCAGCGTGAAGATCCTGGAGGACGAGCCGCACAGCAAGGATGAGACCCCGCTGTGCACGTTGTCACACTGGCAGGACGGGCTGGCCCGCCGGTGCATCTGCGTATCCAACATTGTCCGCAGCCTGTCCTTCATCCCCGGCAATGACCACGAAATGTCCAAGCACCCAGGCCTGCTGTTGATTCTGGGCCGAGTGGTGCTGCTCCACCACCGGCACCCTGAGCGCAAGCAGGCTCCGGTCACCTACGAGAAGGAGGAAGAGGAGGACGAAGGGGTCAGCTGCGAGCGAGACGAGTGGTGGTGGGACTGTCTGGAGGTTCTGCGAGAAAACTGCCTAGTCACGCTCGCAAACATCTCAGGCCAGCTGGACCTTTCCATCTACCCCGAGAGCATCTGCCTGCCCCTGCTGGACGGTCTGCTCCACTGGGCCGTCTGTCCCTCTGCCGAAGCCCTCGACCCCTTCCCCTCGCTGGGGCTTAACGGAGCGCTGTCCCCCCAGAGACTGGTCTTCGAGACCCTCAGCAAGCTCAGCATCCAGGACAACAACGTCGACCTCATTTTGGCCACGCCGCCCTTCAGCCGTCTGGAGAAACTATTCGGCTCGCTGGTGCGTCTGGTCGGCGACAGGAAGGTGCCCGTGTGCCGGGAGATGGCTGTGGTGCTGCTGGCCAACCTGGCCCAGGGCGACAGCCTGGCAGCTCGGGCCATCGCCGTGCAGAAGGGCAGCGTGGGGAACCTCCTGGGCTTTCTGGAGGACAGTCTGGCAGCGACGCAGTTCCAGCAAAGCCAGGGCTCGCTGCTGCACATGCAAGGGGCGGCGTTCGAGCCCACCAGCGTGGACATGATGCGGCGGGCGGCCCGCGCCCTGCACGCCCTCGCCAAGGTGGAGGAGAACCACTCGGAGTTCACGTTGTACGAATCGCGGCTGCTGGACGTGTCCGTGTCGCCCCTCATGAACTCGCAGGTGTCCCACGTGATCTGTGACGTACTGTTTCTGATTGGCCAGTCATGACAGCTGTGGGGTGGAGCTTTGTCCCCTCCCCTCTTTTTTTTTTTTGTTTCCACACCTGTGTGCGAGTGGAGAAAATATAACTCCAATGTTTTTTTGTTTTTTTTTTTTTTTTAATTTATGCAAAATCACCTCAGATTCCACTGTCTGTCCTTTCTACCTTTTTGCTTCTCTCTGAAGGAAGGATTTAGTGAATTTAACACGTATGGAGACTAACACGGATGGAGAGTGCGCTGCCCTTTGGGAAGGACTTTTTGTTTTTGTTTTTTTTTAATGAAATAAAGTAGATTTAAAAACGAGAAAAACACAAAAAACAAACAAAAACTGTAACCAAAGTTGCTGTCACGTTTACAGTGAGTTTGGGGAATAAAGTGCCCGCGTCCTCCTGGGCTGGGCTGGCGGGCACAGAGACTACCGTTATCTTAGCTGCGTTCGGAGGCCGGAGAGGTCTCCGACTCCGGTGCGTGCTGAGTTGCTGTAACTTGGATGATTATAAATATATATATACACACGCTCGGCCCTAAAGGAACCAGGTCGTCGGCTGTGAACGGACGTTTGGAGGCCTGTGCAGTAGATTGTAGGACTTTTTTTTGTTTTTTTTGTACTGTACACCTTAAAAACAAACTGTAAACATACTGTAATAATACTGTTTCACACTGAGAACGCTGGCTTGGCAGCAAAAAAACTGTAGTTTTTAAAAATGATTTTAGTTCCTGTCGAGAGAGGAAAAAGAAGGCTTTCCCCCCAAAGTATCGTGAACCTACAACACCCCGACCTCTTCTTTGTCCCTCGATTGTATGACTTGACCCTTAAATGAAAATCACCTCTTAGGACTGGTCTTGAGCTCCAGGTGCAGTCCAGGCTGCAGTGTAAATAATGATGATGTACATTACACTTGCTCTCTTCCTCTTTCTCTCTATCTCTCTCTCTATCTCTCTCCCTCACCTTTATGGCGCTCTTCACCATTTTTAATCTTTGACGAATTAAAGGTTACACTCAAGAATCCCTTCATTGCTCATTGCCATGTGTTTATTTAACCCGTTTCCTTCCCGTTCGCCTGGTGGGGGCGCAGGAGCGTCTTCCACCCCCCGAACAGGATCAGATCAGGTGCAGAGAAATATATCAGCAGGTCAGTCACGTCTACGGCTCTGAGGGAGCTTTACATCCAAACCAAACATAGGCGGACCCCGAGGAAGCCCCCCCCCTTTCAGCGCTATGGATTCTGCATATTTGTATTCAGACGATGTAGCTAAGAACTTGATGTAAATTCCTTTTTTTCCTTTTTTGGCTTAATGAATATCATTTATTCAGTATGAAATCTTTATACTATATGTTCCACGTGTTAAGAATAAATGTACATTAAATCTTCGTAAGACGTTTGTGATGGTTTTATTTGTGCGCGCGTCCCAGATACTGAGGCGGAAGGGGAATTCCACCAGTTTTTCAATTTTCAGTCACAGTGGTGGTGATAGGAACCAGACGTCCACCTCTAAAAGCTCCCTCACAGAAAGTTCCTACAGGAAATGGTTATGAATTCACTGCCTGATGACTGAGACACTGTTTTATGATAGTTTTTAGAGTTTGAGCCAAAACTTTTTGCATAATTAGGAAAAAATCGTTACTCTTTGATTTCTGTAAAATTTCCCAATGAACGGACCAAAACTGATGGTTCTGCAAGGGTTCTTTCGTGAAGAACATGTTTCTGTATAGAACCATAAACGTTCAGAGAACCCTTAACATGTTTAGAGGGTTCTTTGCATCGTGAAAGAGTTCTTAAGAATGTGCTGTAGATGGTTCTATATAGAATCTTTTGGAAATGGTTCTATATAGCACCCAGAAGGGTTCTTCTGTTTGTATACAAGCTTGATATAAAAACAATAGAAGAACCATTTTTGGCATTATATAAAACCCTTTTCAAAAAGGTTCCATATAGAACCATCTACAGCACATTCTTAAGAACCCTTTGATGATACAAATGTTTGTTTTTTTTTTGTGTTCATGGTTCTATATAGAAACACCTTCTTTACCAAAGATCCTTGAAGAACCATCTATTTAAGTGTGTTATTAGAAGTTAAGACTCTCCTGTGAAGCTGCCTTTTTGGAGATACGAGGTTTTGTTCTGAAAGCGATGGAGATTTTCAGACTGTTCAGGGTGGAGAGGAACATTTTCACACAAAGAAAACTGATTATTTCAGATTTTCCACTATTTTCCATCATCAACATTCCATATAAACTCAGAAGACTCGTGTAGGTTCACTGGTGGTTCTGGATAGTAAATAAAATGTCTATATTTGTGTTGTAGTCATGGCGACCCCTGGTTCCTATCACCACCACTGTAAAGACATCTGAACCATTTCACACCAAACCACCCTGAATGATCTCAGCCACTGACCTGTACAGGAATTTTGGGAAAATTGGTGGAATTCCCCTTTCCTTGGTGAGGTGCACTGAGGAATAGGTCTGTGAGGCGTGTCTGATGTTAAAACATTCCTTTAGCCTCTTTAAAGACCCACGGATGGTCAAAGCAGGCGTGTTAGTCCATGATGTGCCATTAAACTGGGCAGGGCATGTTTAGAGTCTGAGCTCTGGAAAATCTGCTGATCTGTTTGATTCCTGCAGAACAGATGATGGAACTGAGCTCCGGGTTTCATCAGTACTCGCGTCTCCTCTGCGCTCTGGTCTGTATTACAGGACGCTGGTGTTCACTTTGGTCCTGGTGTTCTCTGAGAAATGTCAACATGGGGGTCGCCCCGCCGTGGGAAACATCAGAGAGGGTCAACAAATACACACTTCGGCTAATCGATCACAGGATCGAAATACTTGAGGCTGCACAGTTTCAGGAGTGCTGTGGAGTCAAGAGCATCTGGGAATAGGACACGTCCAAAGACGCTGACTGGGTTTATAGACCACATTTTACCATAATAATAGATTCGTTATCGATAACTGCAGAAATTGCTTTCAGTAAGTCGTTAAAGTGTTAAAGCCTGTTTGCAACATTTGTCTGGGTTCATGTTTTCAAAACTGTCATATTGTCTCAGTTACTGTGCCTTTAAGACTGATCTATGTAAATGAGCTCTGTTCTGATTGGCCGTCCTGTTTTGTGGCTGGTCAGTAAGCAGTCTGGGCTGAAACACTCATGGTGAGTGGGTGGAGCTAAACTGCTGTAACCTGAAAATAAGTTTATTTTAATTTTTTATTTTTCTTCATCATTTGAGCAGAGACCATTTCATAATGGGTGGGACTATAGGAATTCTGCAGAACTGCTTGGATTAAAGTCTCCTTACATTAACTTAAAGCATAATAAAAAAGGAAAGTGTAATAAAAGTGAAGAGCAGTTTTGCTCCTGTAAGGTTACAGTTTTGGAGATGCATGTTTTTCTGTGGACAGACAGGATATGCAGAACGACCACACAGAAACAGTGATTAATTCCCGTATGTGGGGGGGTGACTGGTACATTTTCAAGCCTAGAAATGTATAAATTCTATATCAAATTTTTAGTACCAAAAAATAAGTATTATAATAATAATAATAATAATAATAATAATTCAGTTTTCCATGATAGGCGCCCTTTAAAGATAACTGTTAATCCTACACTGCCATCTAGTGGCTGTTCTCTGTACTCCAGCCAGACTTGTTTTTAGGAGGCCTATCTCTGGAAGAATATTTAATTATAATAAAAATTTCTGAAATAGAACTTCTCAGACGTCACCTGGGTGCACATGCCTTCTATTTATGATGCAAGCAGAAGGTGCTGCTGTCATAAACAACCTGTTATTGAGTAGCGAAGTTTGAGAATTCTAGGACCGTGAGCAGTGAAGGAGGAGGCATGGATCAAAAAGTATGTATGTTTGATTATTAAAATTATTAACAGATTATCAAAAGAATCACAATTTGTTCACACAAGGCGTCGCTAAATCATACGGTATTCAGATAAATGATTCTTGCAGCGTTAATTCCACCAAATTTCCTAAATTCCCCCATAACTGAGTGTGTGAGATGTAGACTGATTCAGAGCGGTTTGGTGTGAAATGGTTCAGATGTCTTTACAGTGGTGGTGATAGGAACCAGGGGTCGCCATGACTACAACACAGATATAGACATTTTATTTACTATCCAGAACCACCAGTGAACCTACACGAGTCTTCTGAGTTTATATGGAATGTTGATGATGGAAAATAGTGGAAAATCTGAAATAATCAGTTTTCTTTGGGGACTATTTTGCCTCACAGCGCCCTGCATGTATCCCTCCGCCATGAATGGAGTTTAAGTTCTCTAAACTATCATAAAACAGTGTCTCAGTCATCAGGCAGTGAATTCATAACCATTTCCTGTAGGAACTTTCTGTGAGGGAGCTTTTAGAGGTGGACGTCTGGTTCCTATCACCACCACTGTGAACAGTTCTGACTGTAGAACGAAGCATTTTACACCAAACCACTCTGACTGACTCTGTTTACATCTTAACCAGGTAATTATGCAGGGAATTCAGAAAATTTGGTGGAATTTCCCTGTAAGTCTGGCTGTTATCGCAGCACTGCTGATATTTATGTAAGCAGGCCTTTATTAGCTCAGCCAATGGGATGATTTTAACAGAGAAGAGCTGCCTGGTTTTTAAGTCCCGCTGAACCAGTTTTCCACCTCACAGGAGAAGAAGGGGCCTCAGTGGGGTCAGGAATTTCACTCAGACCCTCTAGACCGCTCCCTCCGCGAGAAGATTCCTGCGCAGGCTGGAGCCTCCAGCATCTTCTACACCACTCGCCTCTGCCAGAGAGTAAGCAGGGCACAGTAGATGGGGAGAGCGGTTGCCTAGCAACAGCCCCGGACCAGCACCGCTCATTGGTGGAGTGAGAAACGAGGCGTTATAGAATATCTAAGTCAGTCTGTCCAGATTTAGAGGAGAGAACCTGTCAGAGCTTTGGCAGCCTGTTCTTCTGGGTCACATCTGTCAGGTTTATCGCAGATGACAGCGCAGACGTTCTCTCCTTCTGGGGTTTCGGTTCTCCTGCTGGCTTATTTTCCCAGAGAGCAGAAGAAGCGCATTTGTAGAAACATTATGAAGGTCATTCAGCATAGAAACAGTAGAGTGAGGAGAACAGCCACTCAGTAGTATCTCCTGCGTCTGTCAGGCAATAGAGGGCGCTCCTGAGCAGTTGCACTAATGTTAACCAATCAGCACTCGGTAGCAGTAATGCCAACCAATCAGCGCTCAGTAGCAATAATGGTACCTAATAAGCGCTCAGTAGCAGTAATGCTAACTAATCAGCGCTCAGTAGCAGTAGCGCTACCCATTCAGCGCTCGGTAGCAATAATGCCAACCAATCAGCGCTCAGTAGCGCTAACCAATCAGCGCTCAGTAGCAGTAACGCTACCCAATCAGCGCTCAGTAGCGCTAACCAATCAGCGCTCAGTAGCAGTAACGCTACCCAATCAGTGCTCAGTAGCAGTAACGCTAACCAATCAGCTCTCAGTAGCAGTAACGCTACCCAATCAGCGCTCAGTAGCACTAACCAATCAGCGCTCAGTAGCAGTAACGCTACCCAATCAGTGCTCAGTAGCAGTAACGCTAACCAATCAGCTCTCAGTAGCAGTAACACTAACCAATCAGCTCTCAGTAGCAGTAATGCCAACCAATCAGCGCTCAGTAGCAGTAATGCCAACCAATCAGCGCTCAGTAGCAGTAATGCCAACCAATCAGCGCTCAGTAGCAGTAATGCCAACCAATCAGCTCTCAGTAGCAGTAATGCCAACCAATCAGCGCTCAGTAGCAGTAACGCTAACCAATCAGCGTTCAGTAGCAGTAACGCTACCCAATCAGAGCTCAGTAGCAGTAACGCTACCCAATCAGCTCTCAGTAGCAGTAACGCTAACCAATCAGCTCTCAGTAGCAGTAATGCCAACCAATCAGCGCTCAGTAGCAGTAATGCCAACCAATCAGCTCTCAGTAGCAGTAATGCTACCCAATCAGCGCTCAGTAGCAGTAACGCTAACCAATCAGCACTCAGTAGCAGTAACGCTAACCAATCAGCGCTCAGTAGCAGTAACGCTACCCAATCAGCGCTCAGTAGCAGTAACGCTACCCAATCAGCTCTCAGTAGCAGTAATGCCAACCAATCAGCGCTCAGTAGCAGTAATGCCAACCAATCAGCGCTCAGTAGCGCTAACCAATCAGCGCTCAGTAGCAGTAACGCTACCCAATCAGCGCTCAGTAGCAGTAATGCTACCCAATCAGCGCTCAGTAGCAGTAACGCTAACCAATCAGCTCTCAGTAGCAGTAACGCTAACCAATCAGCTCTCAGTAGCAGTAATGCTAACCATTCAGCGCTTAGTAGCAGTAACGCTACCCAATCAGCTCTCAGTAGCAGTAACGCTACCCAATCAGAGCTCAGTAGCAGTAACGCTACCCAATCAGCTCTCAGTAGCAGTAACGCTAACCAATCAGAGCTCAGTAGCAGTAACGCTACCCAATCAGCTCTCAGTAGCAGTAACGCTACCCAATCAGAGCTCAGTAGCAGTAACGCTACCCAATCAGCTCTCAGTAGCAGTAACGCTAACCAATCAGCTCTCAGTAGCAGTAACACTAACAATCAGCGCTCAGTAGCAGTAACGCTAACCAATCAGCGCTCAGTAGCAGTAACGCTAACCAATCAGCGCTCAGTAGCAGTAACGCTAACCAATCAGCTCTCAGTAGCAGTAACGCTAACCAATCAGCTCTCAGTAGCAGTAACGCTAACCAATCAGCGCTCAGTAGCAGTAACGCTAACCAATCAGCGCTCAGTAGCAGTAACGCTAACCAATCAGCTCTCAGTAGCAGTAACACTAACAATCAGCGCTCAGTAGCAGTAATGCCAACAAATCAGTGCTCAGTAACGCTACCCAATCAGCGCTCACTAGCAGTAACGCTACCCAATCAGCTCTCAGTAGCAGTAACGCTAACCAATCCGCGCTCAGTAGCAGTAATGCCAACCAATCAGCGCTCAGTAGCAGTAATGCCAACCAATCAGCTCTCAGTAGCAGTAATGCTACCCAATCAGCGCTCAGTAGCAGTAACGCTAACCAATCAGCACTCAGTAGCAGTAACGCTAACCAATCAGCGCTCAGTAGCAGTAACGCTACCCAATCAGCGCTCAGTAGCAGTAACGCTACCCAATCAGCTCTCAGTAGCAGTAATGCCAACCAATCAGCGCTCAGTAGCAGTAATGCCAACCAATCAGCACTCAGTAGCGCTAACCAATCAGCGCTCAGTAGCAGTAACGCTACCCAATCAGCGCTCAGTAGCAGTAACGCTACCCAATCAGCGCTCAGTAGCAGTAACGCTAACCAATCAGCTCTCAGTAGCAGTAACGCTACCCAATCAGCACTCAGTAGCAGTAACGCTAACCAATCAGCTCTCAGTAGCAGTAATGCTAACCATTCAGCGCTTAGTAGCAGTAACGCTAACAATCAGTGCTCAGTAGCAGTAACGCTACCCAATCAGCGCTCACTAGCAGTAACGCTACCCAATCAGCTCTCAGTAGCAGTAACGCTAACCAATCAGCTCTCAGTAGCAGTAATGCCAACCAATCAGCGCTCAGTAGTAGTAATGCCAACCAATCAGCTCTCAGTAGCAGTAATGCTACCCAATCAGCGCTCAGTAGCAGTAACGCTAACCAATCAGCGCTCAGTAGCAGTAACGCTAACCAATCAGCGCTCAGTAGCAGTAACGCTACCCAATCAGCGCTCAGTAGCAGTAATGCCAACCAATCAGCGCTCAGTAGCAGTAACGCTACCCAATCAGCGCTCAGTAGCAGTAACGCTACCCAATCAGCGCTCACTAGCAGTAACGCTAACCATTCAGTGCTCAGTAGCAGTAATGCCAACCAATCAGCGCTCAGTAGCGCTAACCAATCAGCGCTCAGTAGCAGTAACGCTAACAATCAGCGCTCAGTAGCAGTAAAGCTAACCAATCAGCGCTCAGTAGCAGTATTGCTAACCATTCAGCGCTCAGTAGCAGTAATGCCAACCAATCAGCGCTCAGTAGCGCTAACCAATCAGCGCTCAGTAGCAGTAACGCTACCCAATCAGCGCTCAGTAGCAGTAACACTAACCATTCAGCACTCAGTAGCAGTAATGCCAACCAATCAGCGCTCAGTAGCAGTAATGCCAACCAATCAGCGCTCAGTAGCAGTAATGCCAACCAATCAGCGCTCAGTAGCAGTAACGCTACCCAATCAGTGCTCAGTAGCAGTAACGCTAACCAATCAGCGCTCAGTAGCAGTAACGCTACCCAATCAGCGCTCAGTAGCAGTAACGCTACCCAATCAGCTCTCAGTAGCAGTAATGCCAACCAATCAGCGCTCAGTAGCAGTAACGCTACCCAATCAGCTCTCAGTAGCAGTAATGCCAACCAATCAGCGCTCAGTAGCAGTAATGCCAACCAATCAGCGCTCAGTAGCAGTAATGCTACCCAATCAGTGCTCAGTAGCAGTAACGCTAACCAATCAGCGCTCAGTAGCAGTAACGCTACCCAATCAGCGCTCAGTAGCAGTAACGCTACCCAATCAGCTCTCAGTAGCAGTAATGCCAACCAATCAGCGCTCAGTAGCAGTAACGCTACCCAATCAGCTCTCAGTAGCAGTAACGCCAACCAATCGGTGCTCACTAGCAGTAACGCTAACCAATCAGCACTCAGTAGCAGTAACGCTACCCAATCAGCTCTCAGTAGCAGCAATGCCAACCAATCAGCGCTCAGTAGCAGTAACGCTACCCAATCAGCGCTCAGTAGCAGTAATGCCAACCAATCGGCTCTCAGTAGCAGTAACGCTAACCAATCAGTGCTCAGTAGCAGTAACGCTAACCAATCAGCACTCAGTAGCAGTAACGCTACCCAATCAGCACTCAGTAGCAGTAACGCTACCCAATCAGCGCTCAGTAGCGCTAACCAATCAGCGCTCAGTAGCAGTAACGCTACCCAATCAGTGCTCAGTAGCAGTAACGCTACCCAATCAGCACTCAGTAGCAGTAATGCCAACCAATCAGCTCTCAGAACTCATCGGTCACATTAATACTGTATTGTTAGTTGTTGTGTTTTCTAACGGGGGAAACTGATCTGCTTTTAGTTGGTCCAGTCAAAGAGCGAGTTTGACCTCACTGACCCCAACGGGTACCTGCTGAGCTCAGAATATAACAGCCTCCACGACCCCAACCTGAGGAGATACCTGTACCGCAAAGACGTCCACCAGCGACTGACCGCTGGAGGCTTCATCACCAAAGACGACAGAGTGAGCATCCTGAGGCTTAATTTGGTCTTCAGGTGAACAGTGTAGCTCTAAGGGCTGTGGGAGGTGGGAGCACTGAGCTTCCTGCAGCACCCCTACAGTCAGGGCTGTATAACTGCAGCAAACAGCTAAAAAAATATAGGAATGAAAGGAATTTCAGTGCTGTGCAAAAGAAAAAAACCCATGAGGAAAAAATATATAATAATTGTATTTATTTATAAAATGTGTTTTATTTGGGGGCAGTCGTGGGCTGGAGGTTAGGGAACCAGCTCTGTGACCAGAAGATCTCCGACTCGATCCCCTGAGCCGACAGTACATGACCGAAGTGCCCTTGAGTGAGGCACCTAACCCCCAACTGCTCCCCGGGCGCTGTGGATAGGGCTGCCCACCACTCCGGGCAAGTGTGCTCACTGCCACCTAGTGTGTGTGTTCACTAGTGTGTATTTGGTGTTTCAGTGCACAGATGGGTGAAATGCAGAGGTAAAAATTCCTCGTTGTGGGATTAATAAGGGTTTCTAAATCTATATTTTTGCAATGTATGATAAAAATGTTAAAAGAAAAAGCCAAAAATGTTTATCTTATATATTTTACATTTATTTGTATGTGTTGTCACATTTAACAAGCTTACAGATGTAACTAAATATCCATGAGCTGAATGAACAGCACTGACTTCTGTGATCTGTGAAATACATTTTAGTATTTGAAATGTATTTTAAATATATAAAAATACAATCCCATTTCCAAAAAAGTTGGGACGCTGTGCAGAATGTAAATAAAAATAGGATGCAACGATGTGCAAATCATGTAAACCATATTTCTAAAGGAAAATACTACAAAGACAACATATCAAATGTTGAAACTCAGAAATTTTATTGTTTTCTGAAAAATATTTGCCCATTTTGAATTTGATGCCAACAACACATTCCAAAAAAGTTGGGACGGGGGCCTGTTTACCACTGTGTTTCATCACCTCTTCTTTATCAACACTCTGTAAGTGTTTGTGAACTGAGGAGACGCTGCTGTAGTTTAGAAAGTGAAATGTTTTCTGTTCTTGTTTGATACAGGATTTCAGCTGCTCATCAGTTCAGGGGCTCATTTGTTGTATTTTTCATTTTATAATGAGGCAAATGTTTTCAGTGGTGACAGATCTGGACTGCAGGCAGGTCAGTTTAGCACCCGGACTCTTCTAATACAGAGCAATGCTGCTGTAATACATGCAGAATGTGGTTTTACATTGTCTTGCTGAAATAATCAAAGCCTTCCCTGAAAAAGACGTCGTCTGGATGGCAGCATATGTTACCAAAACATGTATATATGGTTCAGCATTAATGGTGCCTTCACAGATCACGTCACCCATGCCATGTGCTTTAATGCTCCCTATACCATCATGAATACTGGCTTTTGAACTGTGCACTGATAACAAGCTGAGTGGTCTTCACCCCGGAGGACACAGTGTCCATGATTTCCAAAAAGAATTTCAAATGTTGATTCGTCGGACTACAGAACACTTTTCCACTTCCCCTCAGTCCATTTAAATGAGCTCAGGCCCAGAGAAGGTGGCAGCGTTTCTGGATCCTGTTTATATTTGGTTTCTTCTTTGCGTTTTAGAGTTTTAACTCACATTTGTGGATGCAGTGATGAACTGTTTTCACAGACAGTGTTTTTCAGAAGTGTTTCTGAGCCCATGCAGTGATTTCCACTCCAGAATCATGTCTGTTTTTAATGCAGTGCTGTCTGAGGGCCCAAAGATCACAGCCAGCAAATACTGGTTTTTGGCCTTGTCCCTTACATACAGAGATTTCTCCAGATTCTCTGAGTCTTTTAATGCTATTATGTACTGTAGATGATGAAAACCTAAAGTTCTTTGCTGTTTTATGTTGAGAAACGTTATTCTTGAATTGTTGCTCTATTTGATGGTGCAGTCTTTCACAGAGTGGTGAACCCCTCCTCATCTTTACTTCTGAAAGACTCTCTGAGATGCTCTTTTATACCCAATCATGTTACTGACCTGTTGTCAATCAGTCACCAGGTAGCATTACACAACTTTACCAGCCTTTTGTTGCCCCTGTTACAACTTTTTTGGAATGTGTTGTTGGCATGAAATTCAAAATGGGCAAATATTTTTTCAATAAACAATAAAATTTCTCAGTTTCACCATCCGATATGTCATCTTTGTACTATTTCCAATTAAATATAGGGTTTAAATGATTTGCACATCATTGCATTTTGTTTTTATTTACATTTTGCACAGAGTCCCAACTTTTTTGGAAAAGGGGTTGTACATGTCTATATATGCACAACTCAGGAAAATTAGGAAAATGTGCTTCACGTGTACTCATTAAAGAAGCCCGAGAGGATGACGTCACATTTTACCACGTTCTGAGACCATCTGTCCGTCCTGCTGGCTATTGTTAAACCTTTTAAAGATCAGAGCATAAACTTCGTCTCCTCTTCAAACCAGTTTCTGCTCTGCCATGTTGAATGGTATAAACTCTCACTATGACGTGACGAACAAGATCAGAACGGACTTAAACTTCCCGATAGGGAATGTAATCAGATACAGGCGTTTACACGGATATTATTCTTCTATTTAACTGATTATTTACAGGATTACCCACCTCGTTCAGTCGGACAGAAACTGTATTCAGATTGGCCTCAATCTGACTCATCTATTCTGATTGAGGTTTAAACTAAAGCAATAAGCCATGAGACGCCATGCGTTACTGCGATTTTATCACAGGGAGGGATGTTCTTAGGCACAACACGAAATGGAGTAAAACCTCCTCCCCGTGATAAAATAACTGTAATGTACAGCTTTAAAGGGCTTATTGATTTTATTAACAGCTGCCAACATAAAATATGATACAATACACAATTAACAGAAAATAATTAGTTATTATTAATAATAATCGACATAAACAAGTATTCCGCCAAGAAATGTAGTTCCTTTACAGTGTGCTGTCGTTATCAAGCAACCATGGACCCCTGAATGAGGAGAACGTTCGGTCGCCCAGTGCTGTTCACTGCGGTCATTTCATAACATTTTTTAACTTTCTGTCGTACAACGATGAACATATGATAACACAGCACTGTTTAATATAAACACTTTCACTTTATAAGAACTTTCTGGTCACCAAATCACCACCGCGAGTCTAATTTAGCACCAATCCAGCAGCCCCTCTTCTCACACTGGGGCTGAATCTCAAACTTCAGGAAGTGTTTGAACTGTATTTTTCACAAAGATATTAATAGAAACACAGGAAAACATCAAATTTGACGTACTGATGCATTTATCGACCCCAGATGGTTAAATAAATAAAAGTGGGCTCTCTATCTTTTGCACAGCACTGTCATATAGATCTATGTGTTGCTGTTGTAGAGTGGAGCTCTTCCCACGTCCCTGTCAGTCCCTGAATGTGCTATTTTTTGGTCTTCACAGTGAAAGATGGGCCGTGCAGTTCAGCTCAGCATGTTATCGAATGCAAAGAGCCGTGAAAGCTGTAATTTGCCCTTCTGAACAAGGTTACCTTGGGTGTAGAGTAAATTTCAGTGTTTTATTTCCCCTCTCAGGTCGTCTGCTCTCTGAGAGAGATGAACCGTTACAAACAGCACCTCCTGGAAGTCGAGAGAGACTGGGCCCGAAAGCTGCAAATAGAAAAGGTGAGATTGGGTGTCCCTGCAAAGTGACTGGCCCTGATTCCTGACCGCAGTAAAAATAAAAGTACCAAAGTAGAAACTCAAAGGTTAAAACATTGACTCGGAATATCTCACATCTGCCAGCATAGAAACACGGCTAAAGCTCCAGAGTGAAAGATGTGAGTGAAAGTAAGGCTGTTTTCATATATAGTTCTGTTTAGATTAACCAAACTGAGTTTGGCATTTCAGCACAGACTGCAATGCATTTCAAATATATAAAAATACACCGATCAGGCAGAACATTCTGACCACCTCCTTGTTTCTCATTGTCCATTTTATCAGTTCCACTTACTATATAGGTGCACTTTGTAGTTCTACAGTTACAGACTGTAGTCCATCTGTTTCTCTGATACTTTGTTAGCCCCCTTTTACCCTGTTCTTCAGTGGTCTGGACCCCCATGGACCCTCACAGAGCAGGTACTATTTGGGTGGTGGATCATTCTCAGCACTGCAGTAACACTGACGTGGTGGTGGTGTGTTAGTGTGTGTTGTGCTGGTCTGAGTGGATCAGACACAGCAGTGCTGCTGGAGTTTTTAAACACTGTGTCCACTCACTGTCCACTCTATTAGACAATCCTACCTTGTCAGTCCACCTTGTAGATGTAAAGTCAGAGACGATAGCTCATCTGCTGCTGCACAGTTTGTGTTGGTCATCCTCTAGTCCTTCATCAGCGGTCACAGGACGCTGCTCACAGGACGCTGTTGGCTGGATATTTTTGGTTGGTGGACTATTCTCAGTCCAGCAGTGACACTGAGGTGTTTAAAAACTCCAGCAGCACTGCTGTGTCTGATCCACTCAGACCAGCGCAACACACACTAACACACCACCACCACGTCAGTGTTACTGCAGTGCTGAGAATGATCCACCACCCAAATGGTACCTGCTCTGTGAGGGTCTATGGGGGTCCTGACCACTGAAGAACAGGGTAAAAGGGGGCTAACAAAGTATCAGAGAAACAGATGGACTACAGTCTGTAACTGTAGAACTACAAAGTGCACCTATATAGTAAGTGGAGCTGATAAAATGGACACTGAGCGTAGAAACAAGGAAACAAGGTGTAGATGTCCATAAATTTTAAAATTTTGCTCTGTTTTCATTGGCTGTTGGAGGAATCTGTTTATATTGAGTCTCTGATCAATTTACACTAGATTACACTCAGAGTCAGGTTGAAAAATCATACATTTGATAAACTCTGACTGTCTGAAACGCAACCGGGAGGCCAAAAATCTGAGTCTGCGCCCCCACATATGACCCCACACTCTCTCCAACTGTCGACTCAAAAATCTAAGATCTGTTTAAGTGAACCTGAAAGGGAACCAATTGCAGAACGTTTTGTGTTCACAGTGTAAGTGAACTATAAATTAGAAGTCTGCACGGACCTGATTATTGATACCTGCACCCGCCAGATTCAACCACCAATCACATCCGCCTGCGCCCGCAAGATCTAGTGTGTTTCCTGCCCACCGTGCCCGCAAAACCTAGCAACATTTTTCGCCTGCACCCACCAGCTTCAACCACCCGCCTACTTTGGGCTGCACATGTGGTCCAACAACTCCCACCTGTGTTTGCGGTAGCAGCAATCTACTCCGCTGCTGTAGGACGTGTCTGGGCAAACCTCATGACACACCAGAGCCCCCAGACCCATCAGACCTCCTCACACCCAGCCGCACAAACAAATGCTTCAGTGTTGGAAAATAAAGAGTAAATATGTTGTGTATTTTAGGTTCATCACAGCCATGTGAACTTGCGCATGGCACAACACAATGAGCGTTGAGTCACATGACATCACAGTCATCAGACAAGCGGCAGCACCACAGAAAATAAATAAATAAATAAAATCGTGCAGCAGCTCAGCTTCACTACTAACACTATTTTTATCTGTGCCAGCATCATATTAGCTAATTACTCTATAAGACGGCTACAAGTCAGCTGAGATCGATTTAAAGCTAAAACAGAGACTGAGGCTGTGACACGGATTAAAAAGCCGAAAGAACTGTTGTGGGAAAAAAAAAATCCGTCTGATTTTGTGCATCAATATTTACTGGATGCTCTAGAGCTTCATGTGTTTTGCTGCTTGTGACACATTTATGGTGTGTGCAGAGCTCTCAAAGTGGGCAGCATTCTATGATTAAACTGACCTTTTGGGTGGCCAGAGGAACCATTACATTTACGGCATTTGGCAGAGGCTCTTATCCAGAGCGACTTAGGTGGTAGGTGAAGGTGGTCTTAGGAGTCTTGCCCAATGACTCTTATTGGTATAGTGTGGGGTGTTTACCCAGGCAGGGACTGAACCCCAGTCTACAGGGTAGAGGGCAGAGGTGTTACCCACTACACTATACCATACCAACTGGCCTGAAGCCCATCGCGCAAAATTGGAAAAATGACCCCGCGTGTTTTCGCTGAGCTCATCACTGAGATCCACCTGGCGAAAATCTGTTTCTGCAATGAAAATAATGTGTTTGACAGAGCAGCAGTGCCGGGCATCAGCCTTTAACACCGCAACATCCTAAATGCTGTGGTGTTGAGATCACATGCAGGCTTAACTGATCCTTGCTGGTCTGTTTTTACCTGCTGAAGTGCTGAGGACTGTGGCTGTGCGTACGCTGAGCCTCGAGGTCTTCACCATAAAGCCAAAGTGGACTGGGGCAGTTCTGTTTCACAGTGCACAAATCAATCGAACCACAAAACAAACTACAAATGAACCGAACTGAGACCACCTCGGGAGGTGCTGTGAGTTCCTTTTGTTTTTGAGGCAGTTTAGAGGGTCTGAGTTTGTTTGGCATGTTCACAGAAAACCATGACTCAGCGTAGGGCTGAAAGATGAATCATAGTTATATACTTAAGAGCGTGCAATTTTCAAATTGCAGCAGCTGCAGTTTTTTTTTAATTATAGTCTTCATTGTTAACAACATTGTCTTAAGTTTAAAATGAACCTAATCCACAGTGAACTGCATGTAGACGAGTTAGCCCAGGGGTCGCAACCCAAATGTTAAGAAGAGCCATTTTGTCCTTTCAACTAAAATCAAACCTCAGGAGCCACAACATTTAATGTCTGTTTTACCATCTTGGCTGTAAATATGTCTCAGTGTGTGCTGATGAACTAGTATAGACTAAAAATATAATATAAACAAAAACACAGACTAACTTTGTTCTGCTTAAGGCTTTAGCTCAGCTATAGCCGCTTTTCTCGCATCTCTGGCAGGAAACTTCCGCGAAAGTAGAACAGTTTCTTGTAAAATGTCTCTCAAAGTTCAACGTTTTTTGAGGCTGAAGTTGCTTCTCATTCGCCAACCTTTTGTTCAAATTTCCCTGTTCCACCTTAAATGGTGCCTGAGGCGCCAGAATGTAACTGCTGCACCATTTAAGGTGGAACGGGAAAATTCGAACAAGAATCTGGCCAATGAGAAGCAACTTCAGCTTCATGACTTTTTAGTGTTTGACCGTTTCTCGCTGCAGATTAAACGTGTCAGGAAACCAGCTGGAGTGATTATAAACACTAATAAGCCTATTAGTCTCCAAATTATCGATGTTCATCTTAAATCTCTCTCTTTGCCGTTTCGTTAGCTACTAGCTAGGCGAGACTGTTGTCTGTGTTGCTATGGTGACCAGCAGTCTGCGCTGATCTTCAGGGTTAAAGGGTGAATTCAGGAGCTGAACCCAAACATCAAAGTGAAGCGAAACCTGAAAAAGCAATTAGAAACTAAATGTTAATGACTAAAAATGGAAATGAGGTGGTGCCAAGATCATGATTAACAGCAGTACTTTAGTTTAGGACCTTTGTCTGGAAGATCAGCCTGACAGCTGCAGCTTTCTATTCACAGAAAAGGCTACTGAGGAGATTCCGCACCTTCGAGGATCATGCAGGCCTGTCTGAGCTGACCTTACCAAACAGGTATGTGGAGAGGAAGAACTGGGTTAGGCTGTGTCAGGTAGAGGGGGTGTAAGACAAATGCAGTCTTTTGTACCTGATGTTGCACAATCAGGGAATTTAAATCATTTATTTATTTTGACAAAACTGACTCTAAATGTAGGTATTGTGATATAAACTGAGTCTGTTCTACAGTTTCTCATTAGGCTGAATGAATAACTGACTCTAAATGTAGGTATTGTGATATAAACTGAGTCTGTTCTACAGTTTCTCATTAGGCTGAATGAATAACCGACTCTAAATGTAGGTATTGTGATATAAACTGAGTCTGTTCTACAGTTTCTCATTAGGCTGAATTAATAACTGACTCTAAATGTAGGTATTGTGATATAAACTGAGTCTGTTCTACAGTTTCTCATTAGGCTGAATGAATAACCGACTCTAAATGTAGGTATTGTGATATAAACTGAGTCTGTTCTACAGTTTCTCATTAGGCTGAATGAATAACTGACTCTAAATGTAGGTATTGTGATATAAACAGTCTGTTCTACACTTTCTCATTAGGCTGAATGAATAACTGACTCTAAATGTAGGTATTGTGATATAAACTGAGTCTGTTCTACAGTTTCTCATTAGGCTGAATGAATAACCGACTCTAAATGTAGGTATTATGATATAAACTGAGTCTGTTCTACAGTTTCTCATTAGGCTGAATGAATAACCGACTCTAAATGTAGGTATTGTGATATAAACTGAGTCTGTTCTACAGTTTCTCATTAGGCTGAATGAATAACCGACTCTAAATGTAGGTATTATGATATAAACTGAGTCTGTTCTACAGTTTCTCATTAGGCTGAATGAATAACCGACTCTAAATGTAGGTATTGTGATATAAACTGAGTCTGTTCTACAGTTTCTCATTAGGCTGAATGAATAACCGACTCTAAATGTAGGTATTGTGATATAAACTGAGTCTGTTCTGCAGTTTCTCATTAGGCTGAATGAATAACCGACTCTAAATGTAGGTATTGTGATATAAACTGAGTCTGTTCTGCAGTTTCTCATTAGGCTGAATGAATAACCGACTCTAAATGTAGGTATTGTGATATAAACTGAGTCTGTTCTACAGTTTCCCATTAGGCTGAATTAATAACTGACTCTAAATGTAGGTATTGTGATATAAACTGAGTCTGTTCTACAGTTTCTCATTAGGCTGAATGAATAACCGACTCTAAATGTAGGTATTGTGATATAAACTGAGTCTGTTCTACAGTTTCTCATTAGGTTGAATGAATAATCGACTCTAAATGTAGGTATTGTGATATAAACTGAGTCTGTTCTACAGTTTCTCATTAGGTTGAATGAATAACCGACTCTAAATGTAGGTATTGTGATATAAACTGAGTCTGTTCTACAGTTTCTCATTAGGCTGAATGAATAACCGACTCTAAATGTAGGTATTGTGATATAAACTGAGTCTGTTCTACGGTTTCCCGTTAGGTTGAATGAATAACCGACTCTATGTATATAAATGTGACTCAGGCTGGTAGCTGGCGCTGGCATAGAGGAAATCTGCTCTCGCACAAAACTGCCAAGCATTGCTGAAAAGGAAAAAGGTGCCCCATGTTCCACCCATCACTCTGAGCTGGTAAGGATAAGTACATTTTGTGTGGGGGGGCATCTCATTGAGATACTCACACACTTGCAGAGACCACCGTTCATATAATCTTATATTTCTGAGAAGGTTAGATGTATGATAATCTACTTGCATAAGGAAAGAGAACATTAAAGCAAAATAATAATAAGTGGAAAAAAAACTACATCCTTAAAAGCTACAGAGAAAATGGGGCTCCTAACAACCATCTGGAAGACCTGGTAGACATCAAAACTGTCTCCAGTTTTGCTGGACGTTTTTGGTTGCTGGACTATTCTCAGTCCAGCAGTGACACTGAGGTGTTTAAAACTCCACAACAAACTTGATGATTCCAAGAACCCCAGAGAAACGGGCTTTTTTACAACCCCATTTCCAAAAAAGGTGGAACGCTGTGTAGAATGTAAATAAAAGCCAAAATCAATGATGTGCAAATCATTTACATCATTTCCTTTTATTTGATTGAAAATAATACAAAGACAACATATCAAATGTTGAAACTGGGAAATTTTATTGTTTTCTGAAAAATATTGCCCATTTTAAATTTGATGCCAACAACGCGTTCCAAAAAAGTTGGGACGGGGGCCTGTTTACCACTGTGTTTCATCACCTCTCCTTTATCAACACTCTGTAAGCGTTTGTGAACTGAGGAGACACTGCTGTAGTTCAGAAAGTGAAATGTTTTTCTGTTCTTGTTTGATACAGGATTTCAGCTGCTCATCAGTTCAGGGGCTCATTTGTTGTATTTTTCATTTCATAATGCACCAAATGTTTTCAGTGGTGACAGGTCTGGACTGCACGCAGGTCAGTTTAGCACCCGGACTCTTTTAATATGGAGCAATGCTGCTGTAATACATGCAGAATGTGGTTTGACATCGTCCTGCTGAAATAATCAAGGCCTTCCCTGAAAAAGACGTCGTCTGGATGGCAGCATATGTTGCCAAAACATGTATATATGGTTCAGCATTAATGATGTCTTCACAGATCACGTCACCCATGCCATGTGCACTAATGCCCCCTACACCATCATGAATACTGGCTTTTGAACTGTGCACTGATAACAAGCTGAGTGGTCTTTAGTCTGGAGGACACAGTGTCCATGATTTCCAAAAAGAATTTCAAATGTTGATCCGTCGGACCACAGGACACTTTTCCACTTCCCCTCAGTCCATTTAAATGAGCTCAGGCCCAGAGAAGGTGGCAGCATTTCTGGATCCTGTTTATATTTAATTTCTTCTTTGTGTTTTAGAGTTTTAACTCACATTTATGGATGCAGTGATGAACTGTTTTCACAGACAGTGGTTTTCAGAAGTGTTTCTGAGCCCATGCAGTGATTTCCACTACAGAATCATGTCTGTTTTTAATGCAGTGCTTATGTTGAGAAATGTTTTTCTTGAATTGTTGCACTATTTGATCGTGCAGTGTTTCACAGAGTGGTGAACCCTCCTCATCTTTACTTCTGAAAGACTCCGCCTCTCTGAGATGCTCTTTTATACCCAATCATGTTACTGGCCTGTTGCCAATCAACCACCAGGTGTTTTTTTAAGCATTACGCAACTGTACCAGCCTTTTGTTGCCCCGTCCCAACTTTTTTGGAATGTGCTGTTGGCATCAAATTCAAAATGGGCAAATATTTTTCAAAAAACAATAAAATTTCTCAGTTTCAACATTTGATATGTTGTCTTTGAAGCGTTTTCAATTACATATAGGGTTTAAATGATTTGCACATCATTGCCTTTTGTTTTTATTTACATTTTGTTGTAGTATTCATTTGCATGTTAGTTTTTGACTGACTGCAACATTCTTTACTGAGAAATAACTGATTAATTATAATAAAGACTATTTTTTTGTGTTGTGTGCTCTGTCACTCCTCCAGTACAGCTGTAATCAGGCCTAGGAAACTTAGGGCGAAGTTGGACAATGAGGCCCACTGTCCTTAAATGTGTTATTGATAAAGGTCCTAAGAAAAAGTCTGTGTCAGATTCATGTCATGTTCTTAAAGCGCAGAACTGTTCTCACCTTTGTGCTCTTGACTGTGTGTAGACTCTGTTCTTGCCTAAGAACAAACCCCACATCAGAGAACACTGGTGAGTCAGAGTCTTCGTCAAAACTGCGTAAGTGGGTTTAAGAAGAAATTTCTTCTTAAACGGTTGGTGAACGAGGCCCATTGTTTCGAGCTCAACAAAATTCTGTCAAAACCAGAACCCGACCTGAACCACATCATGATCTCTTTAGTCTGACACTGACCAGCCCAGCAAAATTGTAACTCAACCCAACCCACATTGCTCTGATAAACGGCTGACGGTCCGATCGGAGCTCATTTGGGCAGTTAATTGGCATTGCTTAAGTGTGTGCCAAACGATGGCTGATGAAGCTGAAATTTAGCCCCCCCGCCCCGTATGGAAGAAAAAATATATCCCAAATGTATGTATCAAATCTATTTTTGCAATGTGTGAAAATGCAAAAATGTGTTTCTTAAATATATATTTAAAATGCATTTATCTGTATTCGTCATTATATTTTTCAGTTGTATGTAGTTTTAACGAAGATTACAGTCATAACTAAATATCCATGATCTGAGCTCCCGATGCTGCCTAGCTGATTCAGACTGATTCAGACTGATTCAGACGGATTCAGACATACGGGAGACACAGCTGATGATTAAAACTCCTCCTTCCTTCCTAACAGAGCCGAGACTGAGGCAGACGATCCTGAACAGACGAACAACTCGACTCTGCTGACAGCTGAGGGAATAAAGACGTCTCGCTCACTGGATCTGATAATAAACAGTGTGAATCAGACAGTGTCTGTCGTCACCTTCATAAAAATAGATGTTACTAGTAACGCGGAACACTACACTCTTTAAACAGCATGGTTCTACAAGGGTTCTTTAGTAGAGACAATGACCATGTAGAACCTTTTTGAAGATGTATGAAATACTATATGAGATGCTAAATCATTATTTTGAGATACTGTCTCATTAATTAGAGATGCTAAATCATTATTTTGAGATACTGTCTCATTAATTAGAGATGCTAAATCATTATTTTGAGATACTGTCTCATTAATTAGACACTAAATCATAATTTTGAGATACTGTCTTATTAATTAGAGATGCTAAATCATTAGTTTGAGATACTGTCTCATTAATTTGAGACACCAAATTAATATTTTTGAGATACTGTCTCATTAATTTGAGATGCTAAGTCATTATTTGGATACTTTCTTTTTAGATGTGTTTTAAATTAATTATGGTTTGTTTATTTTTTTTAGAAGTAAACATTAGTTTCTTTAAAGCACCATGAGTTGATGCTGAAAGAGTCCTACATAAATTCAATCTATTATTATTATTATTATTATTACTTTTTTTTTAATTAAGCCCACTTTAAAAGAAAAACAGTAAAAACTGTTAAATGTATGTGTGTTATATGTATCTGATGTTGTGTACTATATTTTGCTTTCAATAAAAAAATGTCTGTTCAGTCATATAGTTTTGGGATGTCATATACTACGCAGAGTTTTAGATAAATAATTGTTATTTTATTACGATTACATATATAGTGTAAACTGAAATACTATGAACTTTATGAACACTAACTTTTCAAAATTCCCCCATAATTCAGTGTGTGAGATGTAAACAGAGTGATTCAGAGCGGTTTGGTGTGAAATGGTTCAGATGTCTTTACAGTGGTGGTGATAGGAACCAGGGGTCGCCATGACTACAACACAGATATAGACATTTTATTTACTATCCAGAACCACCAGTGAACCTACACGAGTCTTCTGAGTTTATATGGAATGTTGATGATGGAAAATAGTGGAAAATCTGAAATAATAAGTTTTCTTTGGGGACTATTTTGCCTCACAGCGCCCTGCATGTATCCCTCCACCATGAATGGAGTTTAAGTTCTCTAAACTATCATAAAACAGCGTCTCAGTCATCAGGCAATGAATTCATAACCATTTACTGTAGGAACTTTCTGTGAGGGAGCTTTTAGAGGTGGACGTCTGGTTCCTATCACCACCACTGTGAACAGTTCTGACTCTGGAACAGAGCATTTTACACTAAACCACCCTGAACGACTCTGATTACATCTTAACCACTTATTTATGCAGAATTTTTGAAAAATCGGTGGAGTTCCCCTTCGCCACACGTTTATTTGTGTTTAATCAGGTCAGGTGTGTGAAATGAGTACAAATCTATGCAAAAAAGTCATGTGACCCGAAAAGGGGGTTGGGCCTCTGCTTCCGCTACGCCATCGCTACGTCACCCGCCTCGCCACGCTGCCGCACGCCATAATAAAAGCCCGGAGTAAACGTCGCTATGCCCTCTGTGCGGGAACGCACCGCGCTGCTCGGCGGGGGTATCAGCGGGTATCAGCGGGTATTATACCTGTGTCACCGAGGAGGAGGAGATCTCAGAGGCTCCAGCCTGCTGTGAGGGCAAAACCGAGCTTTGTTTATTTTATTGTATATTATATTTCCCCTCTTTAACGCTGTTCCTCTGAATCGTCTCTCGCTGGTCTGCGATGAAGCTCGTTAAAGGGTGTTAAAGGGTATGTATGGTTGTGTTTTGTGACGTTTATCATGCTCATTGTGCCATATAGGCTTAGCGGTGGGCGCAGCGCAGCGCATGGCATTCAAGTGTGCTTGTTTGCATCTGTTTGCTGTGCTTATATTGCATGCATGGGCTTGTGGAGTTTGTGACGTCACTGGCTGGCAAATCTGACACGGAGCAAAGCGCGAGCAGCCTCGAATTTCCCCGTTCCACCTTAAATGGTGCGGCAGGTACAGCCGTTTAAGGTGGAACGGGGACGTTCGAGTGAGCAGTAGAGCTGTAGATCAGGTCCATCAGGGTTGTGACGTCGCTCTTACGTAGGCCCAGCTGTAATGGCTTTGAGAAACAGTTCCGGTCACATCACGCACGACTGCGCTCAAACCCGCGGTGGTGTCTAAAGCAGGTTCTCCATGGGGAGCGCGTGAGGAGCGGGCCCGGAGAACGTTGGAGAACATCTGGAGAACGTCCTGCGCCCTCGAGAAGGTCGTAGAACCATGAAAAACTGCGAGTACCAGCAGATAGATCCTCAGGCACTGGCGACACCCACTCCCACACCCACTCCCACTCCAGCACCGACTCCCTCTGCCCGAGCCTGCCCGGAGAAGAAGCCCCGGCGCCCGCAGAGGAAATGGGAAGTGTTCCCCGGCAAGAACCGCTTCTACTGCGACGGGAGGATCATCGTGGCCCGGCAGAGCGGAGTCCTCCCCCTCACCCTGGGTCTCATCCTGGTCACCAGTGGGCTCTTCTTCATATTCGAGTAAGTGCTGTAAGCAAACATCACACCAGTGAGCTGAGATCAAAGATTAAAGGGGCGGTTCACCAAAAATGAAAATTTCCTCACCTGAAAAGTTGATTAGCCACGTTTTGTTTTTGCTTCTTATACTTTCTTCAAGGGTTCTTTAGTGTTTAGTCAGAGGGTTTAGAGCTATGAGTTCTATCTAGAACCATTCGCGTGCTTAAGCTGTTCATTTCTTGGTTCAGATTGATAGAGAATGTGTTGCGTAACACCTAAAAGGGTTCTTTAGTTTTTACAAGCTTGACATTGTAACAACAGCAGAACCCTTTTTTTAGTGCTGTATAGAACCATTTTCAAAAAGGGTGTATGTAGAACCCTGTGCGACACATTTTCTAACAGTCACCATACAAAGAACCGATTAAACTTGAAATGATTCTGTATACACACTTAAAGATGTGTCTTCAAGTGTTCCTCAGTGAGATGAATGGTTCTGTTCAGAACCATGAACACTCAAAGAACCATTTGCATGATTAAATGGTTCTTTGCATGGTGAAATTGTTCTTCAGATTGATGGAGAATGTTTGTATATGGTTCTGTTTAGAACCTTTTTTGAAAAAGCCTTCTATATGGTACCAAAAAGGGTTCTGCTATTCTTACAAGCTTGAGATTGTGACAACAACAGAACCCTTTTTTCGGTGCTATATAGAGCCATTTTCAAGAAGGATCTATATAGAACCATATGAAACACATTTTCTATCAATCAACATGCAAAGAACCATTTAGGCGTGAAATGGTTCTGTATACACATTTAAAATAAGATGGTTCTTCAAGTGTTCTTTAGTGAAGGGAATGGTTCTGTTTAGAACCATGAACACTCAAAGAACCATTTGCATGCTTGAATGGTCCTTTGCATGGCGAAATGGTTCTTTTAGATTGAACGAGACTGTGTTGTATTTTAAAATGGTTCTATGCAGCACCAAAGCGAAAATGTAAAGATAGAGCAACACTTTTTGGTGCTATATGGATCTGTTTTCAAAAAGGCTCTATATAGGACCACATACTCCATCAACTGCCCTGAAAAAAAAAAATTTAAGCATGAAATGGTTCTATCTAGAACTCATGGTTCTAACCACAGCAATTGCCTTTACTAAAGAACCACTGTAGAACCTTTTAAGTTCGTAGTTTTATATATGTTTAAACAGTAATAGCTCCTAGGCACCTGAGACGATATTTAAAGTGCACATTCCCTACATTTTTCATATTTTCCTGCCCCACTTTACCCAAATTTACAGTTACACAAGATGTCAAACTCTTATTTTCAGACGAGAGAAAATTTCAGGTTTCTATGATGTGCCCCTTTAATGAGCTGTTTTTCTGGGTGTTTATTTGCAAGGAAAAAGGTTGGAATAAATAAACTCACAATAATACACTAAATGGTGATTTGATGTATATTAATAACCACATCTCTCTTCTGGAGGAAGTGCAGTACAATTAACATCCAGTACCTGCTTTATCTAATCAAAACTTCATTAAATTGAATCAGGTGATTGACAGATCCATGGAATAGCTGGAGTCCAGTGAGAAGTTGTTTTCGTCTGACCACTTAATAAAATATCAACTATTTTGACTCTTTCTTTACTACGTTAGTGTTTATTTGCATTAATTCTGTTTTTATAAAAGTTTTACAAGCAAAAACGAACTTACTGCCCAGGTAAATAGTGTATATAAAATGTGTGTGTGTGTATGTATATATATGTGTGTGTGTGTGTGTGTGTGTGTGTGTGTGTGTGTGTGTGTGTATATGTATGTATATATATATATATATATATATATATATATATATATATATATATATATATATATATATATATATATATATATATGCGCTGTCTGAACAAAACCTTGTATCTCTAAAATGGTAACTTGACAGGAGAAGGAAAAAAACCTACTTTTACTTTTAATGTAAGTGTGTGTGTGTGTGTATATATATATATATATATATATATACTTTTTAGCTCCATTTGTCTCGTAACTTCGGACACTAAACATGTCTTGTGAAATAGACCACGTTTGGAATAAGAGATAAAATGATTTGAATTCTAAATGTTTGGTGAACCATTCCTCTAACCAATTAGCACACCTGACACTGCTGTGCAGCAGCTGAATGGAAAGCGCTCCTGTCCTTTAGTTGACTCTATTTTAAGGCCTCTTCAGATGTGTAATTAATAACGTGAGGATGCTTAATGTGGGTTAATCACTGCTGACTCGCTCCCTGTCGAATGAGGCAGTGAGTGTTTCAGACGTTCGCTGTGTGGAATCGGCCTTCAGCAGCTCAGCGTTTAGACAGCAGGACACTGCAGTGACCAGTGTTAGAGAGGCCAGAGCTTTACTCTGAGCTGGTCAGGGGTGCATGGTGTGAAATTACCCACTTGGACCCCCCGAATGTCTCAAAATAAACTTATGACATTATGATGTCCGTCAGGGTAAAATAGCTGCTCAAATCCAGATTCAGTGAAGCTGATTGTTTATCTGCTTCCCCCACAATCAGCTTCTGTCTCTGGTATTTGTAACTAACTAGAGCTGCAGCGCTGCTCTGCCTCAGGGTGGAGCTGTAGTAGACTCAGCCAGACGACACTGGAGTGGCCAGCCTACATGGGACCCCCCCCACCAAATGCCAGGGGCATTTCCCACACTGCGGGGGTGGAATATCGCTGTTCCACGGCAGCTTTCCCACAATCAGTCATTGCCCTGGTTTCTCTGACCTCTTTTTCCAGCTGCCCTTTCCTGGTGAAACACCTGACCGGCTTCATCCCCGTGATCGGAGGAGTCCTCTTCGTGTTTGTGGTCATCTCTCTTCTTCAGACCAGCTTCACTGACCCAGGCATTCTGCCCAGGGCGACGCCGGAGGAGGCCGCCGACATCGAGAAGCAGATCGGTGAGGGTCCACACACTTCTTTCTCTTTGTGTCTTACATTTCTTATGTGGGTTCAGGACGGTGAGACCACAAAAGCACAAAATTACCAGGTCAGTTTGGTTTCAAAAGCCTGCATAATAATGGAAAAACAACATTGCAATTTTTTTATTCAATATATATATTGCGATATGAAGGAAATAAATTTTCCTCAGGGGCTGTATTACAGAAACTTCTTATCCTAACCTCTTGTGAGATCTGACTGGTCAAGATGATAATAATAATAATAATAATAATAATAGTATTTTTTATTTAGCACCTTCCATACATTACAATTGCAGCTAAAAAAGTGCTTCACCATACAAAGTAAAAACAACAGAGGAAGAAAAAGAAAAGATAATCAAAAATACAATAAACAAGTAATAAAAAATGCAATAAAAATAACAGCAATAGCAGAAAAGGGGATATAATAATTAAAATGCACAAGATAAAAGCATAAATAAAAATGCAACTAACAAGAAAGTAAAAGTAATTTTCCAAGGGAAAACAAATAAAACTCTTCCAGTAAAGTGTTTTAGGGTCTGTACCGTTTGATTTCTCAGTTAAGGCCTGTTTCGTTGGTTGGCCTTGTGTTTAAGGCGGATTACCTGATTAATCCTCAGAATAATCAGTAGATTACTCTGTTACTGATGTACTTGATAGAGATGTGAGTGCACCACTGCGAAAAAGGCTGGATCTGATACTGGAGGGAAAAACTGTTAATCTGATCCGATTATGTTACAAATCAAATCTGTAAGAATTGTTTGTAGAACTATAGACGCGGTAAAGTGCGTCACATTATAACGTAATTAAAAGCATGATAACAGTGAGGCTGGGTCAGGGGAGTGACTAGTAGTTTGGGTACGGTATGTAAAGAAATAAATGGTCTAAATTATTTCATTTTATGGTTTAGTAGTGTTGGCTGAAAGTTTCTGTGATGGTATGAGAAAACGTGGCATTGGGCCGTCTCTAATAATCAATAGTGATTTCAAATTCAGATGCAGGAGAGATGGAGGAGCATCATCTCGCCCTCCAAACTCTCAGACCCTTCATGATCATGAATCTTTGGAGCTCTTCAGTCTCAGCACTTCATCACTCTGGATTTGACATCGTAAAAGACACTCTGAAATCCGATCTGAGCATCCAGACTGAGACGCATCTGTAAAAATCTGACTGCAGTCACGTTTCAAGCCGCCTCCAAATTTGGTTCGGATCAGATTAGCAAAATCAGATTTCATGTTTTTTGCTGTTCAGACTGTCAAAAATCAATCTGGATATAATCTGGATATGCCAGAAATCGGATTTGGGCTGGCAGTCTGAACACAGACTTATTCACCAGCTTGTTGTTCGAAGTTTCCCGTTCCACCTTAAATGATGCAGCAGTTACATTCTGGCTCCTGTGGCTGCACCAGTTAAGGTGGAACGGGAAAATTTGAACAAGAAGCTGACGAATAGGAGGCCAACTACAGCTGGCTGTGTTTTGGGTGGTTTATTGCTGTTTTTATATGCCTGAAGATTAAAAGAGACAGACAGCCAGACAGACAGCCAGACAGACAGCCAGACAGACAGCCAGACAGACGAAAGTTATAATAATAAAGGTGATACAATATAAAAAGAAGAATATATACAAAAAAAACTATCTACAGGCATATATACAACTAGAAATATAGAAATATACAAAAATCTGCAGTAAGATCTGTAACCTGAGATAAAAAGGCGGTGCAGTAATGAATGTACAAGGAGAAGCAGGTAACAGTATATAATGACAATGCTGAATAAATATGTGCAGATATTGAAATAGTGTCCAGATGCGCAAGATGTGCAATAAGGTGTGCAGCAGTGCAGTATGTACAGTAAGGTGTCCATATGTGCAGATAGATAAAGTAATCCTGTAATTTAGAAGTAATTTAGAAGTGATTGCACACACGGATGGATTTGCTGATGTGTGTGTGATTGTGTTTCTCTCAGAACTCAACTTTTAACATCAGCTGCAGACACAGTTATTAACTAGAAATAAATGGTGAGAGCGGCCCACGCGACCTAGATTAATCTGTGGTGAAATGTGGTGAAAATCGGTTGAGTAAAAAGGAAGTTATGGCCAATAAACTCATCAAATCTCAGAACACATGTATTTGTTGCTATGCTATTCCAGTTGGTATGCTATCCCAGTTGGTATGCTAAGTTGTTGCTAAGGTGTTTCTAGTTGGTTGCTAAGCTACCCCAGGTGGTTGCTAGGATTTTGCTATAATTGCACGCATGATTCCGCCGTTCATTTCCTGATAAACAAAAATGGTTATTTTTTGGAAATTATGCAAAAATCATCTGATCAGAAAGGTGTGTACAAACACACTCATCAGACCGAAAGAGAAAATCCTTTAAGTTGGTCTCTGAAGTGTTTTGGAATAAAACCCGAGTCTGGCCGCTTGGTCGTCTGGCCGCTTGGTCGTCTGGCCGCTTGGTCGTCTGGCCGCTGTTAAGCTGAGCTGATTGAATGGAGAAGAGAAACCTGAACACAGAGGCTCTGCGCTGTAGAAACTCTCTCAGCTTGTTTATGTTTTGCATGAAGGACTGTTCCGTGACATTTTGCGCCGCTGCTGGAAGCCTGTTTTTCTGTCTCACAGACAACCCCACCGGCTCCTCATCCTCCTACCGGCCCCCCCCTCGCACCAAAGAGGTCGTCATCAACCAGCAGGTGGTTAAACTGAAGTACTGCTTCACCTGCAAGATCTTCCGGCCGCCGCGCACCTCCCACTGCAGCCTGTGTGACAACTGCGTGGGTGAGTAGAGGATATTTGAGTTCCGGGCAGGGGGGGTGTGTGTGTGTGTGTGTGTGTGTGTGTGTGTGTTGGGGGGGGGGGTTCTGTGACCTTTACCTGTTTTTTTCTGATCATGCTTATCAGGAAATCCTGACATTTCAGCTGAGGTGTGTTTTGTGGTGGTTGCAGATGAGGTTTAGAAAACAGGGCTGAAGAATTAATCAGTTTTACATCAGAATCACAGTTTGAAAGCGTTCTAATTAGCCTGGGCTCTTAAAGATGGTTCTTCATGGGCTGTATTCAAGAAAATGGTTCTACATAGCACCATGAGCACTCAAAGAACCCTTTGCATGATTTGAGCGTTCTTTGCATCGTGAAACGTTCTTCAGATTGATGGAGAATGTGTTGTGTATGGCTCTTTTTGGGTGCTATGTAGCACCAAAAAAGGGGTTTCACTATTGTTACCACCCTTTTCTGGTACTATACAGAACCCTTTTTGCTAAGAGTGTACATTAACAGCGACATAGGCTTAAGCTTTCAGAACCAGAGCAACCAGAAACCCGTGTGCTGTGACATCACAACCAGAACTAACCAGCAGTCAGACATGCAATATGAAGTGTTCATGCCTTAAGCCAGAAAACAGCAGATATTCAGGTATTTTTGGTCAAAATATCAGGCCTGGATCTCAGTTTATAGAGCATAATCACAATTTTTATTGCCCTCAGAATATTAACCAGAAAAACCGCGATTAGATATTTTCCCCAATTCATTCAACCCTGATATTTTAGTGCAGTAAACTTCTGTATGCATAAATAAATCCATTTTGGACTTATTTGTCAATGAAAGCTTGTACCCCACCAAGTAGGCATGACCTAAAAGCTTGTAGCCCTTTAGAGTTGAAGGGAAATTCCACAGATTTATAGACAGAAATATACAGAAATATAGACATTTTATTTACTATCCAGAACCACCAGTGAACCTACACGAGTCTTCTGAGTTTATATGAATGTTGATGATGGAAAATAGTGGAAAATCTGAAATAATCAGTTTTCTTTGGGGACTATTTTGCCTCACAGCGCCCTGCATGTATCCCTCCACCATGAATGGAGTTTAAGTTCTCTAAACTATCATAAAACAGTGTCTCAGTCATCAGGCAGTGAATTCATAACCATTTCCTGTAGGAACTTTCTGTGAGGGAGCTTTTAGAGGTGGACGTCTGGTTCCTATCACCACCACTGTGAACAGTTCTGACTGTAGAATGGAGCGTTTCACACCAACTCTTTAATTAAGCAGAAAGTTTCGTGGAATTTCCCTTCAAGTAATATCTAGACTATATAACTTGGTGTCATTAACCACATAACGGGGGGGTGGAGGATGCTCTGCATCTGAATTTTTCTGAACTGTTTGCTTAAATATAATTGCATGTGTTTTATGTTCTACAGCTCCTGAAGTATACATCATTTATTATGTTTGTGTGTTTTGATTGTTGTTGTTGTTGTTGTGTTGTCGTTGTCAGTGATGTTTGCTGAACGTTTTGAAGGTGAACTACTTGTTTACGCTCCACCGCCGTCGCTGTTCAGCCCGTGTTTGTTCTCGGGTCACTGGAGTTTTCTCGCTGTAGTGATCTGTAATCTGAGCTCAGCAGCTGAGTCGACTCTCTGTGTTTCCCTTTTTCTTCAGAGCGGTTTGACCACCACTGCCCCTGGGTGGGGAACTGCGTGGGAAAGCGCAACTATCGCTTCTTCTACACGTTCATCGTCTCACTGTCCTTCCTCACCGCCTTCATCTTCGGCTGTGTGACCACACACCTCGCTCTGAGTACGTACGCTTCTCTATGCTGTATGTCGTAAAAACAGTCCACTTCCTGCAGCGTATCAGTGCACTGGCTCATTCAAAAAGCACTTAGAGCTGAAACACTCCTTATAACTTCATTGTGAATGGTGGGGCTAAACTGCTGTAGCTGAATGGTGGGGCTAAACTGCTGTAGCTGAGTGGGTGGGGCTAAACCGCTGTAGCTGAGTGGGTGGGGCTAAACTGCTGTAGCTGAATGGGTGGAGCTAAACTGCTGTAGCTGAATAGTGGGGCTAAACTGCTATAGGCGGAAAGGGTGGGGCCAAACCGCTGTGGGCTGAACAGCTGCAGTATAAATCAGTACAAAAGTGAATGTACTTAATAATAATGATATTTATTATTATTATTATTTATTATTATTATTATTTTATTATTTATTTTACATGCACATTTGTATAAACAAATGCTGCAGTTATTCCATGTTCTTTTTAAGTTTTATTATACTGACTAAAAGATGTTTTGTTTATTTGTCATTTTCAGCTGTAACTGTAACACTAGACTGCTGTTCCAAACATGCTTTGGATAAAGTCTTATTGATATCTGTAAGGAATTCTCACACAGAGCCAGAGATCTTCAGCGGCGCTCAGTCCTTCTCCTGGAGATCCACCACCCTGAAGAGCTCAGATTAAACACACCTCTAATATTCAGACGCCCCTGAAGGCCTTCATTACCTGGATCAGGTGTGTCAGATCAGGGGTGGGTCTAAACTCTGCAGGGTGGTAGATTTCCAGGACTGGGCCTCTGATCTACACAAGGTTAAAAAGTGTTAATTATCAGTAAAGGTTCGCTTTTCTCAATGATGGTAAAGATCTGTAAAATCACTTCACTGTAAATTCTACAGCATTTTACCGTAAAAACAGTAACAACCATTAAAATTAATGTAATGTGAAATGTGGTGATCTTTTTTTTTTGCATTCTATTTCTGTAAACTTTTTATTTACTTTGTAATTAAAGCAATTAATATTCTTTACTAATTTTATGATGTTTTTTATTTGTTTTTTTAATCAGGATCACAGGGAGGAAACGGGCTGGTGTTTGCGCTCCAGGAAAGTCCTGCCAGATATCCTTTTGGCTTTAACTCTGTTTGGTTAACTCTGTAGGTTTTCAGAGTGATGTAATTGATCACCTATATAATCAATAAGTGCTGTTAGTCTGTCATCGTCCTTCACTCCTGCCCACTGCTTTGGAGCTGGTGGTCTGCTTCTTTTCAGTGTGGTCTATTTTGGGCCTCTCAGGTTTCCACACATACCTACTCGCTGCTAATCTCACTACAAACGAAGACGTGAGTTTTATTCATTAATATCTGATAAACAGTCATCTAGAGCTGGGCGATATATCATCTATACATACTGTGATATTGATTAGTGGAATTGATAATGATGAGTATAATTATCGATAACTGTAAAATAAAGGTTTATAAATGTTAGTAATGGTAACTTATTAAAGCTATTAATGTAAGCTTATTAAATTAATACTAACTTATTAACTTTATTAATGCTGGATCTTTAACTTGATTAATATTAGCTTATTAGCTGCATTAATACATATGTATTCTATATACTACTTGATAACCTGAATATCATCTGATAATGTGTTCTAGGGCTGGGAAATATGACTATCACTGTCATGATAAATTACAGTACAGTATGATATGCTACATATTGTGTGTATCGTCAGTGCTTGTAGACACTTGACTAACCGCATTTCATTATAAAGAGTAAAATGAGTGCTGTTTAACTGGATTTAGTGCCAAATATTAAATAAAAATCACTGTGTTCAAAGTTTTTGATAGTATTTTTTTTAAATGTAGCTCTACTGGCTCTTTTTTCTCTAATCAGTTGTCTTAAATATTAGGACATACAATGTATTGTGAAAAATTTCTTGATGTATCGCAATATAATAATTTTGCCATATCGCCCAGCTCTACTGTGATACATGCTAAATTATATATTGTGCTATTTTATTCATACCATTCATTACAGTAACTGTACTGTACTGTTATAATGAGACTCGGTTCTTGTGCGTTATGTAACCAGCTGTGATTTCTCTTTGTGTGTCTCAGATTAAAGGTTCTTGGTCGGGGAAGAGTGGGAACGAGGAGACGGGGAACCCTTACAGTTATAACAGCATATTTAAAAACTGCTGTTCGGTTCTCTGTGGGCCGATTCCTCCGAGGTGAGTGAACCATGTTCAAATGGTTTTACAGTGCAGATCTTATTTTGGTAACACTTTACTGTAGGGCACTGTTCATATGACTCCTACATAACAGCTGACAAATTACATAATCCTACAAAAATGTTTCAGTCAACCTCATTTACAGTGTTGCCGAGTTGATACAGAACAAGGGATTGATAATGTGTGAGAATATATCAAATAATAAAAGTAATTTTAATAATTAAAAAAAGACTTAAATTAGATAAGTATAAAAAAGAAACATTAGTAATAAAAATACAATTAAAAATATAGAACAATAATTAAAAAGTAGCTAAAATGAAAAAGTTAATAAAAACAAATCAAAATAAAATAAAAGGAGAATAAAAGTTTGTAAATGCTTATTCCAATAGGCATCATTCACTATAAAGGCTACATAAAGGTTACATACCTAATTAAAATAAGCTTTTAGAAATATTTATATAGGGCTTATGTACTGTTTGCTATCCGGTGTGGTCCAGAGGAGGATGGGTTCCCCTTTTGAGTCCTGGTTCCTCAGTGTTTCTTCCTCTTGCTCTTAGGGAGTTTTTCCTGCCACTGTCGCAATTGGCGACGCTCATGGGGGCTCAGACCCGGATTTTTCTGTAAAGCTGCTCAGACGATGGCTGTTGTAAAAAGTGCTATAAATAAACTTCGAGTTTGATTTGGCCGTGTCAGTGGTTATTAAAGGTGGCACTGAATGTAAGGTAGTAATAGATTTAAGGTAGCAGTGCATTTAAGGAAGCCATGGATTCAGGGTACCAGTGTATTTAATAGCATAGCAACCACCTAGCAACACCTTAGCAACAACATGGGATGCCATAGCAACTGTCTAGCAACAGTCTAAGCAACACTTTAGCAACCATCTATAGTCTTTTGCCATTTTTATCATTTTAATGTAATTAGCTGGCTTTTTCAGGCCAACTTAAAGTTCGTTTACAAACTTTCCTGTTGTTGTTGTTGTTGTTGTTGTTTGTTGTTATTGTTGTTGTTGTTGTTTATTATTATTATTATTATTATTATTATTATGGGGGTGTTTTTAGCAGTAGAAGTCAGTTCTACGTCCAGCATCCCTGACAGTCTGTAACTGTAGACCTACATTGTGCACCTGTTTGCCAGGTGTTTCTGGGTAAAATAGCCAATGAGCTGTTGGTAATTTAACCCTCCTGTTGTGTTCAGCTGTAAGAAACAGCAGTAATGTTCCAGGTCAAATTGACCTGTTGCATGTTTTACCATCTTAAAGTAGTTAAAAATATATTTTTCTCCATAAACATTGTCTTTATTATTCAATTAATATTAATTTAATCAATGTTTAGTGCTTTTCACCCATTACAGATCATGGCTTATTTGCAATAATTCACACGGTTTTCATTAAAAACTATTTTCGAACTTTTTTTCTGTACATTGGCATAAACTAGATATTCATCATATTTGTTTTATTTATTCTTATTTAGTCTTTTTCAACATTTTTTGACATTTTCTGTCATTATTTTGATTAATACAAACAAAACCTCTCTTCTGTTCTGGGTCAAACTGACCCTTTCAGTTCAAATCACACTAAATGAGCTGTAAGTCCAGCAGAAAGGGTTTCATGCTCCAAAAAAGATGAAAAATATTTTTCCTCCATTTTTAAACTTTGAAGCGGATCAGTTTGACCCAGAGCATAACAGTGTGGTTAAAAAGTAGGTGGACTTGCCCTGTATGTTTAATTGTGTAATAAGCCCCTCTTTCCTTTTTCCACGCTGCAGTTTGATCGACAGAAGAGGCTTTGTTCCCTCGGAGGACGGCGCTGAGATCGGCCCGGCGGAGAACGAGCTTCCTGCTGCTAAAAACGACATCAACATGGTAGGACGGGTCCCCGAACCGGGCCGTGCCCCACCCCCCCCACCTCCCACCCTAACCCTTCATCCGCCCACCCTTACCATTCAGAACCACTCTACTGCCTGACCGATAGCGCGCCTGCTCCAGACCGAGCATCTCCTCCTGCCCTGGATGAGCCACCAGAGCCTGTTTGGCATGAGCAGCTCCCGAAACGTTCATATCAGTACACACTAAAAAAAACAGGGTTCTTCAAACGTTCTTTAATACAGGCAGTGGTTCTGTTTAGAATCAAGAGACTATTTGCATGCTTAAAGTGGTTCTTCAGGTTGATGGAGAATGTGGGTTCTATATAGGGGCTTTTTGGAAATGGTAGCACCAAAAAGGGTTCTGTGTCAAGTTTCTTAACAATAGAATAACATTCTCCATCAATCTGAAGAACAGTTTCACCATGCAAAGACCATTTAAGCATTAAGATAGTTCTTTGAGTGTCATTGGTTCTACACAGAACCACTGTCTTTACTAAAGAACACTTGAAGAACCACCTTTTTTACGAGTGCTGTATTAATCTTACTTGTGTTTATTGTAATAGTATTGTTTTTCTAAGTAAATGAACTTACTGGCCACATAAAATCTAACTTTGTCAGGTTCAATATAGAACCACTGCCTTTACTGAAGAACCCTTGAAGATCCGTCTTTCTAAGTGTGCACGAGTGGATCATGTGTTTGAATGAGAGCTGCCTTGACGGTAAAACGGCTGGTCTGTCTCTCGCTGCTGTGACGACAGATTTGCTGTAATAGTGGATATTTTGAGTCGGGTGGCTCCTGCACGCTTCCCTTTTATCTACAGGAACTACCAGGAGGGGCTGAGTTCTATTGTGGAACTGGTTTGACCCGAAATCAGGTGACACATCAGTACTGTGAACACACGAAAAGGGGAATCGAAACCTGTGGTGTCAGGCAGGAACAGTGTGCACTGAATCGGTGATCTGTCTGTTAATGATAGTTTTATCACTAATGCTGTACGATGCTGATTACTGTAAAAGGCGGCGCTGAAAGAGCTGCCGCTGGCTTTTTGTCGGGTATTTGGTTGTTCGTCAGCCTATAAAATGACTTGATGTGCTCACACAGAGTTTAACCAGTAGATTTTTATTAATAATATTTGTTTACATGCCAGCTCAGGGTTTATTTCTCTTGCATTCCAAGGAAACTGTAGTGTTTTTTACAAGGCGCTGCTTTCCAGTCCGTAATAAAAGGCAGAACAGAGTTTCTGTTAACTTTGTTTACAGTTCAGACCAAGTGACACTTTTCAAACTGATGAACTGACCTCCACTCTAGTGCACTATTGAAATGCTGGCTGACAAGCCAGCCTATCTGCGCTGAGCCCTTTAAACTGGTGCGCTTATACTGCCAGTCAAAAGTCTGGACACACTTAACAGCACTTCTCATAACCCAAGACCTTTTCCAAAGGCGTCTGCTCAGAGTGGAGCTCCACCGATTTTTCAGAATTCCTGCATAATTCTGTGGTTGAGACATAAACAAAGCCAGAGTTGATGAAATGGTTAATTGTAGAGACTCCGATTTCATTTTGCCTCATTTATCAATTCACTGTTAAATCCACCATGAGTGGATTTAACAGTGAATTCATAACCATTTCATGTAGGAACTTTCTGTGAGGGAGCTTTTAGAGGTGGACGTCTGGTTCCTATCACCACCACTGTGAACAGTTCTGACTCTAGAACAGAGCATTTCACACCAAACTACTCTGAACGACTCTGATTACATTTTAACCGTTTAATAAAGCAGAGAATTTTGAAAATGCAGTGGAATTCCCCTTTAAATGACAAATGTAAGTAGTGAAGCTGACGGCTGAATTTATATATATATATATATATATAAGAGGTTATTTGGAGGTTGCAAGGTGGTTGCTATGGTATCCCAGGTGGTTGCAAGGTGGTTGATATGGTATCTCAGGTGGTGGCTAGGTATTTGCTATAGTATCCCAAATGGTTGATATACACTCTCTTGCATCATGAAAGCGTTCTTTAGATTGATGGAGAATGTTCTGTAGATAGTTTTTTGAAAAGGGTTCTGTGTAGCACCAAAATTTTTTCTACTGTCACAAGCTTGACGTAACAATAGTAGAACCTTTTTGGTGCTATATACAAGGTTCTATATAGAACCATCTACAGCATGCTCTGCAACAATCTAAAGAGCGCTTTCATGATGCAAAGAACCCGTTAATCATGTAAAGGGTTCTTTGAGTGTTCATGGTTGTGTTATATAGATCCATTTTCTTTACTAAAGAACCCCTGAAGAACCATCTTTTTTGAGTGTATATCAACCATTTGGGATACTATAGTAATTACCTAGCCACCACCTGAGATACCATACCAACCACCTAGCAACCATAGCAAAACAACTGCCTAGCAACACCCTAGCAACCGCAAACACAACAAAAACTCCTCTGCAGGCAACATCACAGCTCAAACCACAGCATCCGCCGCCCAGCACCTACGAACACGGCACTTTTCACTGACCTTCAGATCACTCACGCTATTTAAGACGTATTGACGACTTTTTTAAGTGAAAATATGAAAAATAATTAATGAAAGTAAACAGATGAGGTTGGCGTGTCCAGACTGTTGACTGGCGGTGTATAAATGCTCTGAATGTTTTCCATGTTTGAGTTCAGAAGTTAGAGCCTCGTCTGTCTGTCAGATGTGAGTCTGTCTGTCCTTGATCGATCAGATTGATGATACATGTCTGTCTGCTGAGCTCCGTTTGACCCAGAGCTCTGAGTGGCGTCTCAGTGACGCAGGTGCCTTACGTTTATGAGCCGAGAGAGAAAGAGTCAGTGTTGGTGTTTATTACAGGCCTATTTCAGGTACATATTTTAAAAAAACCTGTTTGTACTTTTTAACGTTTTTTGGATGTTTGTCTGTTGGATCATGCTATACATAAATATATATTTTTAATGTTAAATAAACTCATCTGAATTACACTACTGTATCTGTGCATGTAGATCTGTCTACTAACTTTCTATTTATTATTATTATTATTATTATTATTATTATTATTATTATTACCTATTTGGTGGAACCACATTCACAAGCATTGAAATGAAGTTAAAAAACATAGGCTACGTTCAAATTACAAGCCTCGTTTCTCAAATCTGATTTTTTGCTCAAATCTGATCTCTCTGACTCGATGGTTCACACTCGTTTAGGTCAGTGACTCAAATCTGTCATTAATGTGACGAACCGGCGTCCTGAAATGACCCTCATGAGCTCATCCTACTCAGTAACGTCACATGAACGAATCACGTTCATCATCAGCACAAACTAACGAGCAGAACGAGCTTCGCTGAGAAGATCATTAACTCTGATCAGCTCTCAGCTTCATTATTAGAGCGAGATGAAGGAGAAAAAGGTGAGATGAGCTGCTTTTCCACCGTTTACAGGCTTTAACTTCTGTTCGGTGCTGCTGCCATGGTAACGCTGAATGATGGTGCAGTGGAGAAAAAGCACATGAATTCCGATCTGAACGTCACATTAAGGTCACATGACCACGAATCGGATACGTAAACAATCTAGGACCACATATGAAAGTGGCTCAGGTCGGATTTGAAAAGATCAGATTTGTGTCCACACAGCTCTAAATCAGGCGGGTTACCATTTTGAAAATGTCCTGTGTGAAAACGAGGCTGTGGTGGGAGGAGTTTGGGAAGTGCTGTAAAAACAGTGCAGAGCAGCAGAAGAGCGAGTTGAGTGGGTGAAGCTAGTGTGGCGCATTGCTGTGTTCCAGACTGTACGTCTAATCACTGCAGCTCTTCTTTATGTTGTGTGAAAATTTCATGATGAATGGACCAATAGAAATGCTCCGAAACCGCTTAGAATAAAATCTCTTTACAGAAAACAGGTAAAAGGAAGTCGAGTGATGTCATCAGTGTGACTTTTATTTCAAAATAAGAAAAATAATTTTTTGTTACACAGTAACACCAGTGACACGACTCCTGGGGACAACAACTTTCATTATATGTTTTATAATATTTATTTGTCATTTGTTTTCTTTGTCATTTAAATAATATATTCCATAGTCATGTATAGATTATTGCAGTTAAAATTGCAGAAAAACATTTTTTTTTCTTCAAAATATGGCCTCAGCCTTCACACCCGACTGTGGGGACGAGCTCTTCTGTGTTGTTTGGAATTCTAGATGATTGATTTAAAAACCAATATTGCTAAATTGAGGCTCAAGAAGGTGTAATTGTTAAAATAACTTCGTTTTATTTTACAAAATAAATTGTGACCCAAACATGTTTTGAAGTGTAATATATCTGTAAACACTAGGGACACAAAAATGGACGTTTCTGTAGAATGACCCAGATACATATTTTGCCTTGGGCAGCGAGGATATCTGAACGCAGCATTAGTCCATCCACCAAATAAAAATGAGAAATTTTAAAAATATTAACTAAATTTAAGATGATTTCACTTCCCAAGATATTATTTTTTACAGTGTATCATGAAAATGTCTTTAAGTATCACGATGCTCTGCGGTATCGCGCAGCCCTGCTCACGGTGAAGGTGTCAGTGTTCCCGCAGTAACGGCTGTGTATGTATGTGTATGTAGGAGGATGATTGCCTGGAATTTGCACTGTCCTGTGCCGGTTGATGAGTCAGTGGGTATCAGCGGTGCAGGACGGGCAGGTTGGTATGACTCTGGCGTTGGTCTGGTTCAGGCCTGCATGCTGCCGGGCTGCTCGGGGCCACCAGCTGATCCTCACACTGACCGGCCTTATCACATCACGCCATCAGAGCTCCCTCAGCGCTGCCCCCGCTGGTCATACAGACCTGAACATCTTCACTTTACTCTGATATTCCTGCTGTTCGGTGCCTGTATGAAAACACAGTCCACATATTAATACACATTTCTCTGGTTATGTTCTGTTTTCATTCTTAGAAAATAGTTGAATTAATTGAATTCAGCTGTCTCAAATGGAAATTCCACCCATTTTTCAAAATTTCTCCATAACTGAGTGTGTGAGATGTAGACTGATTCAGAGTGGTTTGGTGTGAAATGGTTCAGATGTCTTTACAGTGGTGGTGATAGGAACCAGGGGTCGCCATGACTACAACACAAATATAGACATTTTATTTACTATCCAGAACCACCAGTGAACCTACACGAGTCTTCTGAGTTTATATGGAATGTTGATGATGGAAAATAGTGGAAAATCTGAAATAATCAGTTTTCTTTGGGGACTATTTTGCCTCACAGCGCCCTGCATGTATCCCTCCACCATGAATGGAGTTTAAGTTCTCTAAACTATCATAAAACAGTGTCTCAGCCATCAGGCAGTGAATTCATAACCATTTACTGTAGGAACTTTCTGTGAGGGAGCTTTTAGAGGTGGACGTCTGGTTCCTATCACCACCACTGTGAACAGTACTGACTCGGTAAGTTTCTCTAGAACAGAGCGTTTCACACCAAACCACTCTGAATGAGTCTGTTTACATCTTAACCAGTTATTTCTGCTGAAATTTTGAAAATATGCCATTGATCTGCCAGTGTATTTTATGTTGCTTGGCACACACAGCCCACCAGAAGCCACATTGCTCAGCGAAATAATTGTTTAGTGTTTTTTAAAAGTATTATTATTAATACCTTATTTATTGAACATTGGTGTGTTTTATTGTATTGTTTTGTTGCCTTGTTTAAAGCAGGAGATCTGCCTTCCTCTGGAGTCTGCTCCAGATAATTATCTCCCTCAGACGTCCCTGATTGGCTGGATCGGATGCGTTAGTGTTGGTAATTGGAGGTTAATTAGACGAGGTTGGAAGTAAACTCAGCAGGAAGGTAGATTTGGAGGAGGAGGCTGGTGACCACTGCATTACTGTCATTTAGCGCACTGACGCTTGTGGCTTAATGCTTTATTTTAGGTTTTTGGTTTTTCTGTATAGATTTACTGTATAAATAAAGTGTTTATTTGACTGTTTTACAAATCGTCATGATGGCTAGGATTGTTTCTTTTTAATAAAAGTGGATTTATATTTTTTATTTATGCACAATCTGATGTAGCTCGGCAGGTGTTTTAAATCCAGGTTAAAAACATTTGTTTAGGCTAAAATAGGCCTAAAAGTATTGTAGCTCATTTTCTCCTGTTTTTAAGTATGCTTTTATTTTCATTTACATCTTTATCTGTGTTTTACTGATATTTCTGTGTAAAGCACTTTGGGATTTGTAACTAAAGTGAAAACTGCTAAATAAAATTGTTATATATAGCAATGAAGACGTACCATTCAACCAAATTAGTTCATTCTGCGCTCTTAGATATTTACAGTGACCTATTTAAACCCAGTTCTGATCTGTTTAAACCCAAAGCATTAATAGAGACAGTAATAAGCTAAATGTATATACAATCATTATTTATAAGGTACTTTCTATTGAGGCGAGTCTGTCCCAAACCCCAACCCCTAAATTTACACTTCTGAAAATATTACTTTTAATGTTTTTTAATGTCCTTCTTTTTAATGTCCCTGCTGAAGCTTAGAGCTTCAGTATGTGGGCGGAGTCTTATTGTAGCCACGCCCCTGCATTTTAGAGCAGGAAGTGAGGCTGCATCCCTGTCCCTCATGGCCACATGGTGAACAGTTAGATCCCATTGTTTTGAAGTAAATGAGTCCCAAAGTCTGAAAATCAGTGTGGAACATTAAGAATCGTCATATTTTCTGCAGTTCAGCACTTTTTAGTGTTTTAATGTAAAATATGATGATTTTCTGTGTGAACAGCTGTTCAAAGCTGTGTTTGCTCTTCTGTACTGGCTGAGATTCTGAGCTCAGAATGAGCTAAAACTGTCACTGAAACATTTGGTACAGTTTGGGTAGAGTTATGATTGTTTTGGTAGAGACTAAATGGAATGATCAATCATTAATTTTTAAAAAATAGTCATAATTAAGATTTAGAGTCACTCAGAGCAAAAGGAGTTTAGTCTTAAGTCCAAGATCAGTTAAATGACTGAAATTTAGCTCTGATTTTGAACCAGTTCATTAGAATGGAATGGCCCACATAGGTAGGTAGTGTGTGTGTGTGTGCGTGTGTGTGTGTGTGTGTGTGTGTGTGTGCGTGTGCGTGTGTGTGTGTGTGTGTGTCTCAGAGAGATGAACCTGCTCTTTTTCCTCCACAGTGTGAGCTCATTTCCTGCATGGTGTCTCTTCCTCTGCATGCCTGCTTATTTTAAATGCTTGCAGCTTTTACTGCTTCCTGTTTCTGGTTATCTCTGTTGCTTTTGTTTTCACCTTTGTGTCCATATTGGACACCTGTTCTTTCTTAGGTCTGGGAGCTGATCCCAAAAAAGAGCCGATTCTCTGATTCCAGGTCGTTTTGTGAATCGAGAGCCGTCTCTTTTCCACAACATGAACATCAATGACTATTTAAAAGTAGAATTTTAAAACAGAAAATGACTTAAAATGACCGGTGACAGATTCCTCTTATTCGGACAATTATGAGGAAAATAACCACAGTAAGCGCTTAAACGAAGCTGAGGGAGTCTATTTAACTATGTCTGCTGTTGCTTCCTGGAGCATCACTGTTGACGTGACTGACGTCTTAGCAGATGATTATACTGCTAATACTACAACAAATAATAGTGATTAATGATGACAACATTTTCTATTATGGTAATTTTGAGACAGTTCCTAACTATGAAGAAGACACTGGAGCAAAGACAGTAATAGTGCCAGAGGTGAAGCTCAGTATTTGTCACATAAAACAGTATAATTAAGACGCAGTTCAGTAAAAATTGTAATATATTGATATTTATTTTGGCCATGAAAATGTAATTAATCTACTAATATGAAGTCCAATGCCATGCTTTCTGTAGCCGCCTAACTAGCCTGAATGTACAGGATCTGAGTGATGGTGCTTTTCTGAGACCTGAATCTGTTTAGTCTGATTCTGGGTCTCAAGTTGTTCTAAAATATACATCGTATCATGCAGGCACGTTTTTATAATTATGATATCTGCCTGCAGCTCTGAGCTTGTTCAACTAGCTCAGCTCAACAGCCGTGTTCACAGAACACTCATCCATGATAGGTACAATAAATGTGGTGCTAATGTAGGATTTAAAAGTCATGGGAATACTAGTGTCTTGCTGTGATTTGCTTTAATTAAATCAGTAAATGAACAATGAGTTTTTAAACCTGTGGTACCTGAGTTTTTGCCATCCCTGTCGTCTGTTACTGGTTAACTTTCACTAGACATAGACTTGATATCTACGGTAAAAACCAAAGATTCACAGATACGATCTGCTTTGCTGGCCATGCTGCGTCACTGTTACTCAGTGGCAGCCATGCTCACTCAATAAGCAAATGATAAAATTTAAAACTAAAATTCTGTATAAAATACACACTCATTTCCAGAAAAGTTGGGACGCTGTGCAAAATGTAAATAAAAACAGAAAGCAGTGATGTGCAAATCATTTAAACCGTATATTAAAAATATTACAAAGACAACATATAAAATGTTGAAACTGCACGGGCAAATAGTGCAACAATTCAAGAATAACCTTTCTTAGCATAAAATAGTAAAGAACTTGGGGATTTGATCATCTATGGTACATATTATCTTTAAAAGATTCAGAGAATCTGGAGAAATCTCTGTATGTAAGGGACAAGGCCAAAAACCAGTATTTGCTGGCTGTGATCTTTGGGCCCTCAGGCAGCACTGCATTAAAAACAGACATGATTCTGTAGTGGAAATCACTGCATGAGCTCAGAAACACTTCTGAAAACCACTGTCTGTGAAAACAGTTCATCACTGCATCCACAAATGTGAGTTAAAATTCTACCATGCAAAGAAGAAACCAAATATAAACAGGATCCAGAAACACTGCCGCCTTCTCTGGGCCTGAGCTCAGTTAAGATGGACTGAGGCGAAGTGGAAAAGTGTCCTGTGGACCGACGAATCAACGAATCAACATTTGAAATTCTTTTTGGAAATCATGGACGCCATGTCCTCCAGGCTAAAGAGGAAAAGGACAATCCAGCTTGTTAACAGCGCACAGTTCAAAAGCCAGCATTTGTGATGGGAAGGCACCATTGATGCGGAACGATATATGCATGTTTTGGCACGTTTATGCTGTCATTCAGACGACGAACAGGAAGAACAGGAAAACATTTCACTTTCTAAACTACAGCAGAGTCTCCTCAGTTCACAAACGCTTACAGAGTGTTGTTAAAAGAAGAGGTGATGAAACACAGTGGTAAACAGGCCCCCGTCCCAACTTTTTTGGAACGTGTTGCCAGCAACAGATTCAAAATGGGCAAATATTTTTCAAAAAAGAATAAAATTTCTCAGTTTCAACATTTAATGTTTTTTTGCATTTAAATATTTTCAATTAAATATAAGATTTGCATGATTTGCACATCTTTGTATTCTGTTTTTATTTACATTTTGCACAGCGTCCCAAATTTTGGGAAACAGGTTTGTACTCTCCCATGGCTAATATTACTTGCAAAACCTGAAAACTCAACACTGTATTAAGAGTCATGGAAGCACTCAGCTTTGCCGCTGTAAACAAGACATCATTGTCATTTCTGTTAAAATATCGGTCTCTATTCATATGTAAGCCCTCTTGGGAATTTCCAGGGAATTGTGCTGCTGTGTCAGTCTTACCAAGATTTCAGCTCCCGCTTATGTTCACATTCCTTCCCGTTTACCTACTGTTAAATCCCAGCGGAAAAGTGCGTGTGTAAAAAAGGAGGCCTGTGTTGATTTTCGGAATCGAGAGAGTTATCGTGTGGAATCGACTCTTGGAATCAGAATCGGTCGACTCTAGAATTTCCATAACTGTTCTTAAACATCTTCCTTTTCTCTTTCTGTCTGTTCTTCTTTCCCTTCCAATCTATCTTGCTTTCCCTTCTTTTGGTTTCTTCTTTTATTTCCCATTTTCTTCCTCTCTACTCTTTATTCCTCCTCTTTTAGTGCACCCAGGGGACCAAAGGCCTGCTGGAGACGGCCACTCGCTCTCCTTTCCTCTCCAGCCCCTGTCCTCAAGCCAAGGCCCAGGCCATACCCCCGCCAGCACTGGACGCTCTGCCAAGCATCACTCCCTCTCCCTCTTCTGGTCCAGGTCCTGCTCCGGAACAGCCTAAGGTGTCCAGGGAGCGTCCAGCAGCCACCACACCCCACAGGCACCACTCTCATCACAGAAGCAGGAGCAAACGAACCGCACCGCAAGCCCATAACCCGGCCCATGACTCAAATCCTCCCGCCTCGCCAGGGCCGAGGCGCAGCCACAGCTCGAGGAGCCGGAAAGACTCCAAAACTCGAGACCCAAAGTTCACACCTCTGCACTGATCACCACAACAGTATTCGTCTCAGAGCTCCTGTGAATAGGGAACAAAACTCTCTCTGTCACAGCGACTTTTAGAAAAAGATGCTGCAGGTCAGATGTTTTCACGTAGAGCTTCAGTTGTGCCAGTGATTTACAATGCTCCAAAAAAACCCTCCTCAGGAGGCACGTCTAATGAAGACACGGGTTCAACTCGAGTTATTCACAGATTTGACTGATCTGCTTCTCAGCAGGACAGAAGCAGTGGATGTTCTGGACGTTAAATGGACCACAGCCATCACGTCCACTGTCAGCGCCAATCAGCATGTGCCAAACCGGCTGGGGATCAACATGCTTTATTTGAACAGCAATAATTTTACAATGTCCTGTACATGGAATGAGCTCTGGGATCCACTAATCAGGCCTTTGAGGCCACATCTGGGATACATTGGTCAGGCCTGACTGAGCCAAGGCCGGCCTCCTTTATGCAAATAACAGTGCATGCCTGGAAAATGTAGCTCACACCTGATGATTCATCCCTCACAGTTCATGACGGGGAAAAAGTATTTCAGAGTAAAGGTTCCCCTGTTCTCCGTACAGACCTCACCTTCAGGGCTTGTGTTTGTGATTTGTCCATGGATTATAAGCGTTTAGGGATAAAAGGGTGACCATCATTCAGGACATAATGAGTTAAACACACTGGAGCGTCCAGGGATCTGTTACACAACGCATGGTCAGCTAAGTCAGTCAGAAGGCTATCTCTAATTGGTCAGAAAGCAGTCTCTGATTGGTCAGAAGGCTGTCCCTGATTGGTCAGAAGGCTGTCCCTGATTGGTCAGAAGGCAGTCCCTGATTGGTCAGAAGGCTGTCCCTAATTGGTTAGAAGGCTGTCCCTAATTGGTCAGAAGGCTGTTCCTGATCAGTCAGAAAGCAGTCCCTAATTGGTCAGAAGGTTGTCCCTGATTGGTCAGAAGGCAGTCCCTGATTGGTCAGAAGGCTGTCCCTGATTGGTCAGAAGGCTGTCCTGATTGTCAGAAGGCTGTCCCTGATTGGTCAGAAGGCTGTCCCTGATTGGTCAGAAGGCTGTCCCTGATTGGTTAGAAGGCAGTCCCTGATTGGTCAGAAGGCTGTTCCTGATTGGTCAGAAGGCAGTCCCTGAATGGGTCTGAAGGCTGTCCCTGATTGGTTAGAAGCCTGTCCCTAATTGGTTAGAAGGCAGTCACTGATTGGTCAGAAGCTCAGCTCTTATTGGTCAGAAGCACAGCTCTGATTGGTCAAGAAGCTGTCCATGTTTATTCAGAAGCCTAGCTTTGATTGGCCAGAAGGCTGTCCCTAACTGGTTAGAAGCACAGCTCTGATTGGTCAGATGCTTGGCTCTGATTGGTCAGAAGCTTAAATCTGATTGGTCAGAGGCTCAAATCTGATTGGTCAAACAGCTTACGGCTCTGAGTGGATCAGAAGCACAGCTCTGATTGCTTCGTGCCCAGCTCTGATTGGTCAGAAGCTTGGCCTTGATTGGTCAGAAGGCTGTTCCTGGTTGGTCAGAATCTCAACCCTTATTGGTCTGAAGCTCAGCTATGATTGGTCTGAAGCTCAACTTTGACTGGTCAGAAGGCTGTGCCTGATGGTCTGAAGCTCATTTCTGATTGGTCAGAGGCTCAGTTCTGATTGGTCAGTAAGCTGTTTGTGATCTGTAATCCTAAACTTATCTGGCCCTGGAGCAGGTTAGACGTGCAACGCAAGTTGCCATGGTGACGTGTCCCAGTAAAAGTGATCCACCATCCTGAGTTAGTCCAGGGTTAGATTGAACTAAACTTTAGTTAACTGGATAAGCAACAGATCCTGCTTCGTGAGACAGAGCCCTGGATAATATTCAGCGTTTTACCATCATATTTCACAATATGTGGTCACATTTGATCTTTATCAGCATCATCGTAATTGGTGTGTTGATAAACTCCAAAGCAGTGGAGCATAAACCTTGATTTCTGCTGTCGTTCTGTAATTGGATGATTAAGAACTGTATGTAGCAATATTTTACTCATTTGTGACCCTTGTGTTTGGCCAAATGGACAAAATCGTATCTCTGACCACACCAACACACGTTAACTATAGGTTTAGGAGAATAAGGTGTGGATGGAGTGTCGTTATCCAGGTGTTTTAATATGCAAACTAAATGTGAGTTGAAATATGGATGCTGAACGTTCACGTTTACCCGCTATTCAAAACTTTTGCAGTATTTGCACAAATAAATTCAAGAGGCTAACTGGACAACTTGACTTGGTATACATGGGATGTGTATATTCGCACAGAGCTCACTAACGTGGTTTTCACTAGAGTACTAGAGTCGTGAAGCTGTTCCGTACATGTTTCCTCAAGCGCTGGCAATCTCTGATTAATTTTGTTAAAAAAAAGAAGAAGAAAAAAGAAAAAAAAAGTTGGGAGCATGTGGCATGATAGTCATGTCTTTGTTATTTTTTAATGGTGAGTTTTGCTTTACTGTTGTTGTATTCAGCCAATAAGGCATTCAGATCAGCAAAACATCGAAAAAATCAACTGTACATTTTGCTGACTGCGGCTTTAAGGTTGAATGGGTTGATGTGTACGTTTATGGAATGTTCTGTCCTGTGAATGAAGTTCCACAAGGGCTTGCAAAGTCAACTGATCATGACTTTAAGACAAAAAATAAACAAATAAAAGCAGATGTAAAATGTTTTAAGGTGGCATATTGTCAGAGGTTCTATGTGAATTAAGCAAAGCTGACCTTACCTCTTCTAAAGTATTTCAAAATAATAGTGTGTGAGGTGTAAACAGAGAGATTCAGAGTGGTTTAGTGTGAAATGGTTCAGATGTCTTTACAGTGGTGGTGGTAGGAACCAGGGGTCGCCATGACTACAACACAGATATAGACATTTTATTTACTATCCAGAACCACCAGTGAACCTACACGAGTCTTCTGAGTTTATATGGAATGTTGATGATGGAAAATAGTGGAAAATCTGAAATAATCAGTTTTCTTTGGGGACTATTTTGCCTCACAGCGCCCTGCATGTATCCCTCCACCATGAATGGAGTTTAAGTTCTCTAAACTATCATAAAACAGTGTCTCAGTCATCAGGCAGTGAATTCATAACCATTTACTGTAGGAACTTTCTGTGAGGGAGCTTTTAGAGGTGGACGTCTGGTTCCTATCACCACCACTGTGGACAGTTCTGACTGTAGAACAGAGAGTTTCACACCAAACCACTCTGAATGACTCTGATTACATCTTAACTGTTTAATTATGCAGAGAATTTTGAAAAGGTTGTCAGAATATCTATTTAGATTGGTTAGAAGTCATAATTAATTGTCAGTTTCATTCATGTCCCCTTTTTATGGAACTAGAATGTATTTGTGTTTGTACTGTTTCCCCAAATCTGTCTTATTCAATATAAGAATGCGATTGATAATTAATCGAGAAGTCATTTGGAACTGTCTCAACACTCTAGAGCTGAATAATATTTTACTATTTTCATGCTGATAAAGCAAGACAGGTTAATTTGCTTATGACAGATATATATTTAATATTTCCTCTTTGAAATCAGTTTTCAAAATGATTTAGCAAAAATAAATTGTATTATTCCACCTTTTATGCAGTTTCACTGGATTTCTAGCAAATCTATTCGAAAGGCCTTTTCAATCCTATATTTTCTCAAAATTGATGTATGTTATTTTTATTTAACATTGATTAATAACAGTTATGTTCCAATAACAGATGTTTTCTGGCTCCTTCATAGTTTAATATTTTGAGCACAAATGTTGTGCAGAAATGAATAATTCACAGATTTGCTAGAAATGTAGGAATACTTAAATCCTTAATTCTGCAAAAATCATTTTACAAAACTGACAAAGGTAAAAATGTGCACAACTGACATACAGTGAATTTATTATTCAGATATTATTAGTGTTGTGTTTATATTCAGTTAATATTTCACTAAACAGTTAAATTGTTTACTGATTTCAGTAAAACAGTTAAAATTCAATATTTAATATTTAAGGAATTCAGAACCTGATCAGGTAAAGTTATTAATTTCTAAAAAATAAAATTGATAACTAAACAATGAACTGAAGCAAAGTTTTGATCAGATAGAGTGACCCAATAAGATTTACTGTTGTACATTACAATCTTTGTGCAAACAACCATGTTTGGGTTCCCTGAAGAACCTTTAAATGAATGGGTCTTCAGAGAACCAGAACTGAGACGTGTGAGAGGACCATAATAAAGATAATGAAGGTCCTTCAAACCTTTAAACGGTTCTTCACACTCACAGATCTCACTGGCTCTTTAAAGAACCCTTTGGTGCACCTTCATGTGGCTGCCACTAGATGGCAGTATTTGCTACCGAATGTGCTGCCTGGTGAAGGAAACTGGCTGTGTGGGGCGGTTCTGAAGGCCTGAAGTGCTGTAAGAAGAGTCGACACAGGCTTTAATGCAGCCGAACATCAGTTTATGTTGTCAGGTTTACTAAAACACTCGGTTTTTGGAGGCGTCTGGTTTTACATGGTGCCATCGAGCACTTTCGATAAGCCGGCGCTCCGAGATCTGCAGCACTGCTGAAAATAAGAACGTTTTTAACGAGGCATTTTAAATGAGACGTGAAGGCAGTTCTGTAATTATACTGTTAGGTGCATGAGATGGCAAAACTGAAATGAAACCAGCGAGAGCCACCGAGCTGCAGAGAGCTTATTGTGCAAAAACAAGGGAGAGAGAGAGAGAGAGAGTGGGAGAGAGAGAGGATCCATTCAGCCATATGATGTGTGAATTGACCTGTTGTTAGTTTTCATGGCACATTAGCTCAAATCTTGGCGCGGGCAAATTGTGTGAAACCAGGCAAATGAAATTTGCGGAGAACATTGACGTAAATGTGTCTCCATCAGAGCAAAACGACTGGAATTGTGAGGAAAGCCTTCGGGGCAGGGTGAGAACTGAAGCACACAAAACTGGTGTGGCCTACGAGGTTAAAATGGGGCGTGATTAAAGGAATACCTCACCAGGTGGCAGTGTTGCTTAATGAAAGGTCGTAGGGGTCAGCTAGCGTCAGGCAATGAGAGCCTAACAGCTTTCATTCCTCGTAGCCACATCAGAGAGTTTGGTGGAGGTTTGTAAGTGTCTGTCTTGCAGGCAGACAGTTCCTTTCTCATGTCTCTCTCCGAGGCGAGTCCCGGCGTGCCGAGAGGCTTTGTTAGCTCCTCGGCTGGGGCTGATCGGAGGTGAAGCGAGAGCGGGACACGTGCTGCTGGGCCTGAAGTCTTCTGACTGTTATCAGAGAGTTTGGCAGGTTTCGTCGCTCAACATAGCCAAGCACCACCATGTGACCACAATCTGTTTTTCCATGTTATTTCCGCCAGACAACTTTCAATCAGTGCTACAACAAAAACACACCTGCAGGAAACAAAGTGAGAAATGCTGTTTCGAAATGGACTGAGAAAAATACTGACCACTATCAGACAAGTCTGGCTTGCAGCCGATGCTGAAACACATTCCAAACACTAAAATGTACTTTAGAATATATTACCTTATTAATAATATATTGTAAAATGCATTTATTTTAAAATGTATGTGGAAATATTACACACAGAAATGTTCCATACAGAAATAACTGTGTGTAAATGTTTTTATCAAATCCATCTGAAAATGTATGAAAATATCCAGAATCCTGTCTGATGCTCTTCACTGTCTGATACCTTTAGAAATGAATTTGTGTTCCAGTATCTTCATTTTAAATCTGATCTAATGATCCTTTAACAGGACAGAAGCGAGTGTTGTGGGAATTGATACTCTGTGAAAATGCGGTTATGATCTGATATCTTGTTTATGTGAAATACATTGTGTGTGAGAGTCTGACTGCAGACGTACATGGTTAATGTAAAGTACAGTGCAGATCACAGAAGAACGTTTAGGTACATCTGGAACCTTCATTACACTCAACTGAACACAGATAATGACTAATACTAGATAAATGCATTTATATATATATAAATGCATGGAGGGCCGGCATCCAGCACAGTTTAGTGATTTACCTGCTTAAACACACCTGATTTAACTCATCTGTTCATTGCCAACTTTAGTGGGTGTGTTTGAGTAGGGGATTGTTTGTGCACACCGGAACTACACTCTTAAAACGATGGTTCTTCAAGGGTTCTTTAGTAAAGACAATGGTTCTATACAGAACCATGAACGCTCAAGGAAATCTCTGCATGATTGAGATGCTCTTTACATCATTAATGGGTCATCCAGATTGATGGAGAGAGTGTTTTCTGTGGTTCTGTATAGGAGCTTTTTGAAAACGGTTCTATATAGCACCAAAAAGCGTTCTTCCCCTGTTGCAATGTCAAGCCTTTAACAATAGAAGAACCCTTTGGTGCTACATAGAACCATATACAACACATTCTCCATCAATCTGAAGAACATTTTCACCATGCAGAGAACCGTTTCTAGCATGCAGATGGTTCTTTGAGTGTTCATGGGTCTATAAAGAACCATTATCTTTACCAAAGATGAGATTTTCTTGTCAAATATCCAAAGTATTTTTATTGAAATGAATAAATACATTCTGGTGTAGCTTATTATACCTGTGGCTGTAAAAGATGCACTGCTTTATAAATTAAAACAACATTTTGTTATTGTGAATTTGACAAATGTGATTTATCGCAACTAACTGCACACAATATTATGATTGATCGCTGTTTTCCAGCTTGTCTACCAGGTCAAGGTTAGTAAAGTTTATTTAAATAGCACATTGTACAACAGGTGTTGTCACAAAGCAGCTTTACACCAATGATGACAGTGGCCAGGAAAACTCCCTAAGAGCAAGAGGAAGAAACACTGAGAGGAAACAAGACTCAGAAGGGGAACCCATCCTCCTCTGGTCCACACCAGATAGCAAACAGTGATCATGCAGTGCAGTATCAGAGAATGTTCTGGCTGGTGAACCTTCATAAACTTTGGTAACAGGGAACCTGAAGGTTCACCACTTGTGCTTGTGTCTGGTTTGAAGCAGAACCTTCTTTGTGGTAAATCTGGAAATTGGAAAGTTTACGAGGAGCGCCAGAACGCATCATTAGCGCACAATAGACTATACAGACAGCGAGGCTGAGCCTTCTGGGCCTGTAATCCAAACTCCTCCACTGCTCTGCCCGTCTCCTGTGTGCGCTCAGATGAAGCTCCGGTTAAAAAGGGGCTCCGGCGCGTTTAATGAGCTCTGAGGAATAAATAAATACAGGTCTGGACAGCAGCCAGAGAGGAGGGCGGCTGGTGGAACTGCGAGAAGGTGATTCCCTCGTCTGGGGCTCATCAGAGGCAGCTTTGTCTGGGCGCCGGAGCTCTGGGTCACCACTTTTCATCACAATTTACTCTGCGTTCTCCGCCCCGGCTCGCCTTACCCACCTCCTGCCAGGGCATTCCCAAACACGCTTAGGACAACAGCTCCAAATCAAATTGTTTGCATTTCTGTCGTGTAGATAAGACGTGTGTGTCAAGGGAGGTGAAAGAAGTTCAGTGCTGAAGTGTTTACAGTGACAGAACTCAGGACAGTCTGTGTGTCCCTGACCGAATTATATGTTTTATTAAAGTGAAAATGAGTTAATACAACATCTGCAGAGAACAAACTGAAATATGGCATTTTTCTGCAAATTTTAATGTACAATTTTTATTTATTTGCTGTGTTTAAGGTGGAATTTTTGGCCATGTTTTATGCTTTTTTCCCAATATGATAAATTCAGTGAATAAACTGTTATTGTACATTAGAATGTTTTCCGTACAGCATGTGTTTATTTGCTTACTTACACCAAGAAAATTAAAATTGACCAGGGGTGCACAAACTTTTGCATAAAACTCGCACGTAAGCTGCTATTGCTCCTGCATAAAGGCATTTGAAGCTGTAATTTAATATAATTGAAATATAACAACATAAGATAATTTAAACTAATTAAATGTTGTTAGAAGTTCAAATTAAATTTTGCTCTGATTTGTCACATCATATATATGTATATGTGCTCTTCTGTTTTGGCTTAGTTACGTAATCCAATTACATTTCAGTTCATTTCGGTTATTGGATTAGAATTGATTTTGTAGCATCACACGGCCGTAGAAGTGCAGGAGGCGTGGCTATGCAGAGCAGCCACACGTGCAGGCTCTTGGGAGGCACCGATGCTGGTAAGAGAGACTTTAAATGTAAATAAGTTGTTGTAGTTGAGTGGTTCTCCCCTGCTGCTGTGTTTAATAAAAGAGCATTTGCTTGAACCACTATGTTTCCTGTGCTTTCTTTTTCAGTGACACCACACTGGTGTCAGAATTGGGAAAGTGCCCCACCAGCAAGGAGTTCCGCCACGTGTGGAGAGGAGGACACAGTGCTCAGTCGCTCCGCTGTGGCACCCTGAGGGACTGGCGGTGCGTGTGGCCGAGTAGATGATGGAGTACCGGGATGGTGGATGTTCCGAGACCCCTGCTGCGGAGAGACTGCGGGAGAAGGGCCCAAGATGGATGACCTTTGAAAGGGCTGCTATGTAGCGTCCCGCTACTGGCTCGCATGACCACACAGGCTCTTGGGATGCACCAGTGCTGGTAGGAGAGACTTTAAATATTGTTAAACAGTTGTATTTAGATAATATTGGATATTGGATAAAAGCAGACAGACCTGTGTTGAATGACGGGTGTGTAAATTAGCTATGTTGACTCTTATCTTGAGTGATGTGTGTTAAATATGCAAATGTGTGCTCTCATATGAGGCTCCAGACATGGCTGAGGAACCGTTTGCTGACCGTATGTGACTCATTGTTAGGAGGAAATTGTTCAGAGGTCATTATATTTGACATTAAACAGTTTAATGTTCAAACAGTCAATCACAGTCAGGCTCTTCCTGAGAATGTGAGCTCAGTGAAAGCTCTGTCAGATCAGGGAGCGAAAGTGTGACTGTGTGGTTAAAAATGTGAAGCAGGAGCACCAGCTGTGAGAGCAGAGCGGAGAAGAAACAGCTGTTCAGGATCTCTCGCTGTGTTTTAATAGATTTATATTCCATTCTCAGGCACGCTGGCGCCGTCAGATCAATAGCACACCAGAGTCTGATCTCTCTGCTAATCAATACAGAGCGTAGCTCTAACCATCAACAAAGGTGCTATTATAATTAGCATTATTAATAATAATTTTTATTTATATTGCATATGTAAAATGCAGCCCAGGATGCTTTAGATGCAAATATTAAAAACAAGATTAACAAAAACACTTAAGAAAGATTTAAAGTGAATGTAGACATCTATATATATTTATTCTTAATATTTATGGTAAAATAATTAAAATAGTAAGTAAAAAATAATTTCAAAAATTAAAATAAACAATGAAAAAAGTAAACGGTAATGAAATGATTAAAATCAGTTAATTATTAAAAAAAAAAAAAACATAGCACATGTTAATTGAATGCTAAATGAAAAGCCAGGCATTACATGGTTAATTAGTTTAGGTTAATAGATTCCAAAATGTTGAAAAGAAAAGGCTTCATTTTCCTGATTAGTGATGGAAGTTTCTTTTATAGAACCGGTTCTTTCAAACTGTTCTTTTCAGTGACTTGAACGTCCAGCTGAACTAATTCATGTTCGTAGACCGACTCAGTATAAGACTGATTCTCTATGAACGCAGAGTAAATAAAAGCCAGTGTACAAAACTACACATAGAAACCAAACAGAGTCTGTTTATCTGATGTATGTTCTCTGTAACTGGGCTAAACTCAGCTCTCTGTAGACTAAACTCAAATATTTACCTTAGGAATTGTATTGATAAGAGATCGACTCCCACAGCTCGCCTTTTTGTGTGACTGGTGCAGCCAGGGTGAGTGCAGTGTAGAGTGAAGCGAAGTGGGGTGAATTTGCACAAAGGATAGAGTGACTATAGAAAGCTGGAGCTATTGGGTTCTCACCTTAAAGAATCTCACTCCAGTCTCACTCCATATATCTGAAAATCTCACTACAGTCTCACTCTAGACACCTGAAAAGCTCATTCCAGTGTCACTCCAAACACCTGAAAATCTCACTGCAGTCTCACTCCAAACACCTGAAAATCTCACTCCAGTCTCACTACAGATACCTTAAAATCACACTCGAGACACCAAAATATCATACTTCTGTCTCACTCCAGAAGCCTGAAGATCTCTCTACAGTCTCACTCCAGACACCTGAAAATTTCACTAGTCTCACTCCAAACCCCTAAAAATCTCACTACAGTCTCACTCCAAACACCTTAAGATCTCTCAACAGCCTCACTCCAGACACCTGATAATCTCTCTACAGTCTCACTACAGATACCTTAAAATCACACTCGAGACACCGAAATATCTTATTTCTGTCTCACTCTAGACACTTGAAGATCTCTCTATAGTCTCACTCCAGACACCTGAAAATCTCACTACAGTCTCACTCCAGTCACCTGAAAATCTCACTACAGTCTCAGTCCAAACACCTGAAGATCTCTCAACAGTCTCACTCCAGTCACCTGAAGATTTCTCAACAGTTTCACTCTAGACACCAGAAATCTTACTCCAGTCTCACTCCAGATACCTGAACATCTCACTCAAGACACACAAATATCTGACTCCTGTCTCACTCCAGAAAACGAAGTCTCACTCTAGTCTCATTCCAGACAACAGAACATCTCACTACAGTCTCACTCCAGTCTCACTCCAGACACCTTAAAATCTCACTACAGCTTCACTCCAGACACCAGCAAATCTCACTCCAGTCTCACTCCAGTTTTACTTCAGACACTGGAATATCTCGCTCCAGTCTCACTCCAGACACTTAAGTCTCGTTCCAGACACCTTAAAATCTCACTACAGTCTCACTCCAAACACCTGAAAATCTCACTACAGTCTCACTCCAAACACCTGAAAATCTCACTACAGTCTCACTCCAGACAGCTATCTGCCTCTCCAAAGTTGGACACCCTGGCTTAAATGCTAATGTGTTCCTTTGGCGCTTGGTGCTAATTGAAAGAACTGGTTTAAAATAAAACTGTATTTACAGATGAGGCATCGCTCTTCTTGTATGGTAAGTCCAGAATCGATAGAACAGCATCTGTCAGGAGTTCAGAGACGTGTGAAGATGTTCAGAGCTTTAATAAAATAATGTTGAAATGAACTGGAGGCCAAAGAGACAGTCTGGTGATGTTAAAATACCCCTCTGGCTGCAGAGACTGAGAGTCAGAGAAGGGTAGAGAGTGATAAAAGATCTGAAGTAGCCTGAATAATAAGACTAACGAGGCTGAGAGTGAATATAAAAGGCGTTTCATGAATGAGAGGAGCAGGAAAAGTAAGTGCAGGGCAGACAGACACTGCGGTGGTGTAAATAACGTAAATGAGAGGGTTCTGCGTGGAGGCTGTATCAGAGCTGATGAAAGCGCTGTAGATTTCTCTAATCACACGCTGCACTCGGCTTATTGAGCTACAGGTGCTGTAATTACTCCTGCTGGGCCTGCGGTGGCGCAATGAAGCGAGAGTACATGTGAAGAAGTGACACAGTAATCACATGATTGTGATACAATGTGTCTCATTTTCCCAAAACCAGCTGCCTTTTCTAAGATGACCAGATTTCTGAAATGAAACCAGGACATTTTTAGTACTGTGATTAATATATTATTAAGGTATCCAATGTTTTTATCTTTAAAAGAGGGGGTCGTTCCAGTTTCACATATTTTGACCATGATAACTGCTGTACTGTAATAAACTATGCTGATAAAATTGAGTACTAACTAAATAACTTACTAAAACGTCAGAAAATCATACAGTAGTGTAACATGGTGGGTGAAGCTGGTCAACTGTGAAACACTCAATAAAGAAAAGGTCAGCATGCTTGCACTGCAAAAAATGGTATCTTGTGAAATAAACTATCTTAAACATAGTCAAGAAATCTAGTATTTCTGAATATAAGCTTAATTTATGATTATTTACCTTATTTCTAGGCATTTTTCACTTGTTTTAAGTAATTTTAGTAAGTAAAATTATCTCACTATAGTTGTAGATCATTGTGCTTGAGAAATGTGCATTAAACCAGCAAAATTATCTGCCAGTATAGTGAGATAATTTTACTTAATAAAATCACTTAAAAGTAAAAAAAGTCTAGAAATAAACTGGATAATTATATAATAAATACCCAACCATCTCAAAATGGGAAATATTAGATATAAAATTTAGATTTAAGATCATTTCACTTGACAAAATGCAATTTTTTACAGTGTGGAAATAAATCACAATAATCCTATAAATATTTATACTTCTTGCTTTCCTCCTCCACAAGGTTTATCGTTTATTGCTTTTTAGAAATATAGTCGCTCAGTGAAAAGGGCCTCAAAAGTCAGTAAGTCTAGCGGCTCAGGCAGGAATGAGGCAGAGACACGTTTACCACTAAAGATTCAGTGGCTGTAGGAGCTCATAATTCATATTCTTATTAAATATTTTGGCCCATGGCTACAGATAAGAGACTTGTGGCTGTAGCCATATAAACAGACCCTACACTGACCCCTGGGCAGCTCCAGTTCTGGACAGACAGAGACGCTATCAGCATACACCATATGTCATATATGGAGGCTGAAAAAGTGATGCAGTTCAAAAATGATGCTCTGTTTGTGGATCTCATTCAACTAGACTGTCTGTACAAATCAGAGCCCCCGATCAGCTGGTAGAGCGATTCAGTCCCGTAACTCCACCCCTGCTTTAACCCCTGGGTCACCTCGAGGCCTGAAAAAGCGTTTGTGGTGATGTTGTGGACTCACTGGACACTTGAGAGCTCCTGGTGGAGTTTCAGCAGTGTTGCGAGCGTGTGGTGAAAGTGGTCAGTCGATAGCGGCAGCTGCGTCCTCTGCTGGACAAAACAAGCACAGCGTGAGACGTCTGCCCGTGTTTTTACTTCACTGTTAAAAACAGACAGGCCACCAAAAACAGGGACCGGAAAATGGGCACGTCTGGTCACCCTAGTGTTTTTGAGCATTTGTCTGAAATATTTTTTTCCTTGATTAGTATTAGTGTACATTGGTGTGTAAAAGTTTGTGCACCCCTCATTGAATTTGAAGTGTAGATATGTTAAAACCTCCTCTAAGCTTGTGACAGACATATTAATCAGGCAGTACTCAGACAGTGACGTATCTAGAACTCTAGGCCTAGAGTTATGTTTTTTCGTTGAAATTGGTGCCATTCGTTGTAAATCAAAATGTGATTAGTTGATTCCTCTGTGATGTCACAGTTCGGCTGATAGCTAATGTAAGATGTTAGGACTTCTCTTTAGCTCCTGAAGTCCTAACCAGAAGGAGAGCTCGCTTAACTATATCTACACTCTGGTTTTCCAGGGGTTCTTTAGTAAAGACAATGATTCTGTATAGAACCATGAATGCTCACAGAACCATTTGCATGCTTAAATGGTTCTTTGCGTGGTAAAATTGTCATTAGAAAGTTGCATATGGTTGTGTATAGTACCAAAAAAGGTTCTGCTATTGTTTCGGTGTCAAGCTTGTATACAATAGGTGGTGGTACGTGGCGCGCTGTAGGGTGGCGCTGTAAGCAGGTACAGTCTCTGAGGAGCCTCTGATGAGTGGTGAAGTTAGGACGACGCCTGCTACCTCACTGCCTCTGTAAGTTATTAGCGCTCAGGCCTGCCTCTCCGCTCCCCATTAAAAGCAGATAAGTGCTCGGTTTTCCTGTCACTTCTTTTTTCTCCACTGCTTGTAAATATCCAATAGCAGGACGCCTGACAGCGCGCTGATGGAAAGTGTGATGGCAGGCCTGGGCTGCACGTGTCTGTCTATGTAAAGCAGGGAAGCCGTCGCTGCTGGAACTGCAGGGAAAAAGAGCCGGGCTTCTCCTCTGGGCTCTCCTTCACACCCTGTGATTAACGTACCTTTGGCTCTCAGAGCTGTTTTGTGATAGAATTCCAGCAGACACTTTGTGGTGGAGTGTCGTGGGGACTGGGAAAGCACTTCTGCTGAAATCTCGACATCCCCCTACGCCTCTTCTTTGCTTTCCTGCTGCGTATTAACCCTTTCCTGGTCACCTTCAGTTCAGAATCTAACCACCACCATGGCAAAGATGCTTTTTTACATTTGCCCATATGGAAAAAATGTATTCCAAATGTATTTATCAAATATGTTTTTGCAATGTATTAAAATGGCCTTTTAACAAAGATTACGGATAAAACTAAATATCCGTGATCTGAATGAACAGCACTGACTTCTGTGATCTGCACTGTACTTTACATTAACCATGTACGTCTGCAGTCAGACTCTCACACACAATGTATTTCACATAAACAAGATATCAGATCATAACTGCATTTTCACAGAGTATCAATACCCACAACACTCGCTTCTGTCCTGATAAAGGATCATTAGATCAGATTTAAAATGAAGATACTGGAACACAAATTCATTTCTAAAGGTATCAGACAGTGAAGAGCATCAGACAGGATTCTGGATATTTGCATACATTTTCAGATGGATTTGATAAACACATTTACACACAATTATTTCTGTATGGAACATTTCTGTGTGTAATATTTCCACATACATTTTAAAATAAATGCATTTTAAAATATATTTGGTTAATATGGCAAAATATTCTGAAACACATTTTAGTGTTTGAATGAATTTCAGCTTAACTACAGTGTGTTTGAAATGTATTTCAAATATATTAAAATACATGTCCATAATTTTTTTCCATATGAGTGATGAACCCACTTTAAGCATTTCATGTCAAGGCAGAAAGCATCTACTTCAACCTTTTAAAGGTAAAACTGAATTTTCCTTCTGTTTTTTCTTTGGAACAAAAATTCAGTGTAGTCTGTAAACACGGTTAAAGTTTCAAAACATACCTCTCCCCACTACAGTCAGTCTACTACAGCAGTTTAGCTCTGCCCTTTCACACTGACGCTATGAAGAGCGTCTCCACCCAGAGTGCTTTTTTAATGAGGAACAATACACGGCAGCCAATCAGAACAGATATCATTTACATATTCCAGAACAGTAAATTCTAAGAAGCAAACAGAAATTGGAAAACGGTCAGATGTCTTTACAGTGGTGGTGATAGGAACCAGGGGTCGCCATGACTACAACACAGATATAGACATTTTATTTACTATCCAGAACCACCAGTGAACCTACACGAGTCTTCTGAGTTTATATGAATGTTGATGATGGAAAATAGTGGAAATCTGAACTAATCAGTTTTCTTTGGGGACTATTTTGCCTCACAGCGCCCTGCAAGTGCAAAAATAGCAGCTCATGACAGCAATTTTTATACGTTGAGATCTCACTTGCCAAATCACCAGCTTTCCACCTACCTGCTCCCCATCTACCAGCTTCCCACCTACCTGCTCCCCACCTAAATGCTCTCCACCTACCACCTCTCCATCTACCAGCTTCCCACCCACCAGCTTCCCACCTACCTGCTTTCGACCTACCAGCTCTCCACCTACCAGCTGTCTACCTACCAGCTCCCCACCTACCTGCTCTCCACCTACCAGCTTTCCACCCACCAGCTCCCCACCTACCAGCTCCCCACCTACCAGCACTTCACCCACCAGTTCCCCGCCTACCACCTCTCCACCTACCAACTCCCTACCTACTAGCTCCCCACCTACCAGCTCCCCACCTACCAGCCCTCCACCTACCTGCTCTCCACCTACCAGCTCCCCACCTACCTGCTCTCCACCCACTAGCTTTCCATCTACCACCTCTCCACCTGCCTGCTCTCCAACCACCAGCTCCCCCTACCAGCACTTAACCTACCAGCTCCCTGCCTACCAGCTCCCCACCTACAAGCACTTCACCCACCCGCTCCCCGTCTACCACCTCTCCACCTGCCAACTGCCCTACCTACCAGCTCCCCACCTACCAGCCCTCCACCTACCTGCTGTCCACCTACCTGCTCCCTACCTACCAGTTCCTCACCTACCTGCCCTCCACCTACCAGCTCCCCACCCACCAGCTTTCCACCTACCCTGCTCTCACCAATCAGCTCCCCGCCTACTCTGTCTCCGCCCACCATCTCCCTGTTGACCCACTCCCCACCTACCTGCTCTCCCAGCTCCCCTGGCCTGCTAGGTCACTGCACCCTTACAGGCACTTCTGGGAAACGGCTTCATTTGATCCCCTTCCCTGTAGTCCTGCTCGACAAGGTCCATTGAAGCGAGCCAGAACTGTGTTCTCTTCTGAACTCTTTTTTTCGCTGGGCTGTTTTGGTGAGCAGGAACAATAGGTTTAGTCTTTCATGCGCTGAAGGAGGGCATCTTGTATCGGTTGTTGTTTCTGCTTAGTTGCCATGCGCGGTTATGTTACCTTGCGCACTTTTCATGAGGGAAACCAGAAAACAGAGCCGAAACGGCTGGTGGGTGTGAGAGGGTGGCAGCGTGAGCCAGAAACAGCGGAAATTGAAAGCGGGAGAGATTAAGAGATAGAAGACGTGAACGGAGGGTCAGATATTTGGGGGTTGTGGCCCGAGCTGTGCTCCGTGTGCAGAGGGAGAGGGCTCATTAGCAGAGCGGAAGAAAAGTGAGCAGTCAGCACTCTGCGGTCTCCAGCCGAGTGGAGGCTTTTACTCTCCTCTGACCCACCAGGAGGCACATAAAGCTCTATATATCCCACTCACTCTCAGAGAGGGGGTCCCCCAGCCCAAGGCCAGGCCGGTTCCTTATAGTGTTTAAAAAAAAAGTTTGAATCAGCGTTTCTGGAAAGTATTGCTACCATGCCTGCATTTTAAGGCAGCATACATTACATATAACTGCAGCAGCACATGGACACAGCAGTGTAGAACCTTTTTAATGCATCCCAGAAGAAAACTGTCACCAACTGCACAGCGTTACACTGGAGCCGTGGTTCTGCACAGTGAAAAGTGAAAAGGTTTTCTTTGTAATCAGAGGTGCTGAAGACATGCTGTTAACTGTTTTGTGGTTTTAGATAATATAAAATGACACAAAAACTCCTGACTTTCCATTCTTCACATTGGAGATCAAATGCTTGGCTTTATGTACTTACATTTAAACTGGATGAAGATATCTAAGGCGCTGTCCATGCTAATGTATAAAGTACTGTGCAAAACCTAATTTCATTTTGTCTTCAGTCAAAACTGCCATGAAGTTTTTAATTTTTCAGCTTCACAAACACCAGAAATAGAAAATTTCCCTAACAACTAAGGCAGCTAAGATGAATTTTGAAGGTTACTCATGTGAGTGTCTGTCTCTTTGAAGAGGAACATTACAGCTAAACCCAGCAAGTGAAAGCTAACCACTAAGCGAAAGCTAACCTAACACACAAAAGCTAAGCACTAAGCGAAGGCTGACCACCAAGCGAAAGCTAACCTAGCAAGCGAAAGATAACCACCAAACGAAAGGTAACCTAGCAAGCAAAAGATAACCACCAAGCGAAAGATAACCACCAAGCGAAAGCTAACCTAGCAAGCGAAAGATAACCACCAAACGAAGGGTAACCTAGCAAGCGAAAGATAACCACCAAACAAAAGGTAACCTAGCAAGCGAAAGATAACCACCAAGTGAAAGATAACCACCAAGCGAAAGCTAACCTAGCAAGCGAAAGATAACCACCAAACGAAAGATAACCACCAAGCGAAAGATAACCACCAAGTGAAAGCTAACCACCAAGCGAAAGCTAACCACTGAGTGAAATCTAACTACTAAGCAAAAGCTAACCTAGCAAGAATCTGTCTGCGTGTTCATTTGTCTGTCTCTCTGTTCCTCCATTCATCTGTTTGTTCATCCATCCGTCAATTTGTTCATTCATTCTTTTTGTTCTCTTGTTCGCTGACCGACCCCTCCAGCATTCCCTTGGATACACATTCCCAGCAGTTAGGTAAATGAGAACCTTCTTTACGGTTCTCCATATAAAAGATCCAGCAGTAAAGTGAATAAGAACCTTTTTTCATGTTCTCCATATAAAAGCTGGATGATGTGTTTAGTGAGTGGACATAGTGGACACAGTGGGGTCTGTATGTGAGCCGTTTCACTCAGTTCTCCGCTTCACTCGTGCTTTTCTGTTTAGTTCTGCTTCAGTGTTAAAGCAGGCTGGACTGAGGGCTGTCAATCATGCAGGCTCGTTAGAATATTAGGCCACGCCTGGGCAGTTCTGACAGGTCTGATCAGCGTTTTTAAAGCTGTGCTTTATTCCATTTCTTGCTCTTGAGTAAAGCAGGACTGGAGGAAGATGATGGAGGATTCAGGATTGGTGGAAGAAACATCAATAACCTTCAACATGTGGATGATACGACACTCACAGCGGAACATCTGAAAAGGAACATAAGGAAGGATGAAGAACTGAGTGAACAAATGTGATTTCAGCTCAGTATGAAGAAGACTGAGGTTATGATGAGAGGAAAGACACTAACTTTAGCACTGATGGAGAAAGTGTGGGGATGGTGGGCAGCTTTGCCCACTCAGATCAATTATTAAGACCAGAGAATCCATCAAGAAATACAACTGAGTTCAGTGCTCGGCAGAACAAGGATGAAGGAGCTTGAAAAGATCTTCAAATGTAACAATTTGTCTCTACAAAGAAACATCAGAGGTCTTCACTGTGGTTCTGTATGGATGTGAAAGCTGGACAATAAACAAGCAAGACAGGAAAAATATCGATGCCTTTGAACTTTGGTGTTGGCGAAGAAAACAAATCAATGGATACTCGAACAAATAAAGCCTCTCCTCTCACTCAGAGCCCAGAGAACCCAACTTCCTTACTTTGGACACATTCTGAGAAGAACTGGTTCAGTGGAAAAGACTGTTATACTCAGAAGAGTCAAAGGTAAAAGAGGGAGAGGAGCTACAAGATGGATGGAGACAATCAGAGGAATCATAAATCAGCCATTCAGAAGCCTGAAGACCCAAACAGGAGACAGAACATTCTGGAGAAACACTGTCCAGGAGTCAGAAACAACTTGACGGCACTTAATAATAATATTTTGCTTTTATTTGTTTGTGTTCAAACTTTTCTGCATGTTTAACACACTTTTAGTACCATACAAACATCTTTAATATTTTACACCGTGTTCTCTGGGACTGTAGGATGGAAGGGTGGAAGAGTTAAAGTGACAGTACGGTGCAAATTAAACAAATTAAATATTTACAGATCTGATATTATAATTAGTGTTAGAGGTTTTTGTGTCATTTTCTGTTACATATGTTTAAGCTCTTTTCCTGACACTGAAAAATAAATGGTCATTTTTGACCGGAAATTAAACAAACGAAAGGTGATCTCTGACTTTCGCACAGCACTGCTGGTGTCCACTGCTCACCAGCTTTCTGGACCGTTCTGACCACCATTGAGCTTCATGCTGTACAACGCTGTGCAAACCTCACCCTCATGAACTGACCCTCCCAATGCTGCTGCTGCTGCATAAACTCAAACTATCTAATTAACCATTGCTCCACCTGTTTTTCCCTGTTTTGTATTATAGTATTTTATACTAACACTGTTTGCTATCCAGTGTGGTTCAGAGGAGGATGGGTTCCCCTTTTGAGTCTTGGTTCCTCTCAGTGTTTCTTCCTGTTGCTCTTAGGGAGTTTTTCCTGCCACTGTCTCCATTGGCGACGCTCATGGGGGCTCAGACCTGGATTTTTCTGTAAAGCTGCTTTGTGACAACATCTGCTGTAAAAAGCGCCATATAAATTAACTTTTACTTTGACACTGTATACATTTTTTAAAAACCATGCAGTGTTTTGCACTGAAAATGCACATTTTTGAAAACTCTGTTCAGCTTTTTTCCCAAAGAGATTTGAAAATTGTATTTTTGTCCTCTAGTGTGGATTTGAGGAACTGCAGCCAGTTGCACCAGCTGAACGTAAGTTCAATTGTAGCTTAGTTTGAATGTAAACTGCCAACTAACAGGTTCACTGTGAGGATTCGAGAACATGGCGGCGTCAGCAGAGGAGCGAACAGCGACTGAGGAGACACTTTAAATGTATGTGTTGGGTTTAAACTGAGTCAAATAGCAAACGATACAGATGTTAAAAGGCAATGTGGTCTGAAGCAAAACTTACGCTAACGTTTCGTTTGTTTTAGAGAGCAAAGAGCCGACAGAGAGAAGCACCTCCAGCTCTGATAAATGAAAAAATAAAAAACTAAAATCAAAGTTTCTGGCTTTACCTTTAAAGAACTGGAGCGTTTCGTGATGCAGCACTGAGGGCGGGAATAGCCGTGCTGGGACACAAACAGGAAATCCACCGTAGGGCAGACGTTTCGGTTCAGCCTTCTCGGGTCTACGCAGCCTTCGGAGGACACACCTTCAGAGGCCGCGTCCTTTGAAGGATGCAGCCCCTGAATTGGGACACAGCTACAGTTTCAAAGTAGCTTTAAGTTATAACTCAGTTAAAATGGCTGGTCGATTTGATTCACACGAAAACTTGCAAGAAAACGAAACACATTGCAGTTTGCAACGGCTAACATTAATGTTACCTTTCTGTGGTTCAGCAAATTCAAATAGCGATTACGTTAGCTGCAGCTTCGCTAACGTTAAAGTGCTGCTAAAACGTTTTGATAATCCAATAATAAAACAGAGGATCAGTTAATCAGAATGTTGTAGGCTCTACCTTTGTTTTTGTCCGCTTTCTTTGTAGAAATGAACATTACAGTCTACAACAGACGCCTCTTATTACTGTGTACAAGACAAAGCACTTCATATTCACTGCAGTCCAGCCAAAGAAAACAGCCCTGCTGGGCAGAAATGGTGTGAACTGGCTCAGGTAGCGTGCACATGCTTTTCCTTTCGTCTCGGTGTTTCGGTGTAGACGGACAACTTTGAAAACAATGTAAATACATGTGAAGGGAAAACATTTTGACACAAAAACAGTGTTTTCAAGTTTGTCTGTATTAGTGTGGACACTCATTTCTTACAACACAACCCAGCGAGAAGTTTACAAACCAAATAAAACAGAAATCTGTAAATGTTGGAATGGATGGCAGATCTAACGATTCCACATATACACTGTTGCCACCTTCGTGTTTTAAGGTGTCTTACGTCTGCACTGCGAGGTGTAGATGATGAATGGGTGATACAAAGCCTTTGGGATAAAATTACAGGGCTTTAAACGAGGGAAAAGTGGCCCCGCAGGGAACAGACCACCCCGATAAACCACACTTTCCATTAAAGTTTCAGCACATTAATGTGAGTTATGCTCATGTTTATGCTGTAATTATGAAACTGACTGCCATCAGCTAAACTGGCGACGGCGTCTAACCTGCGCACGCCTGTATTTCTTTTCTTCTCATTTTTTGAAAGTTCAGTTCAGGTGAACTTCACTGTAATTATACATGTGCACAGTTGTAGAGCAGAATGAAGTTTCTTAGACTCTAGGTGCAGAAACGTGGGGTTAAACGGTGCACAGGGCCATGATTGTTGATTATATTAGTAATCAGGTGATCGACTGATGATTTTGCCTTTTTAAAAGGGTCAAGCAATAAAAGTGGGCTTAACCAAACAATAACAAACCATGCAGAGCCTTTCAAAGACTCCAAAATGATTTATCAGGAAAAAGAAAAAAGTGTAAAGTTACCAAACATCTTAAATATAGTCAATATGATACGATACGATACGCTTTATTATCAGATTTCTCTGAAATTTGTCTTGCATCACAGCAGCTCCTTGGAAGGGCGAGTGGCTTTCACAAACAATCAGACAGACACAAACATCTCACAACAAACCGCAGCGATACATCATCGCCAAATTCCACTTTACTCCATACAAACCCTGACACTGCACAGCGGGTGATCATGTTACCACCTGTGCTCTTATCTAAACGGCTCACTCTTCTGATTAAGTACCGCAGCTGACTTTAGAATTTTCTGTATTTCTGCAGAAATTTGACCTAAAATTTCAGCAGATTTTCACACAAGTTCTTATAGTAGATAACGAGAACCAAATTAAACAAATAAGACAAAAATGACAAATCCAGTATTTCATATCTGTGAGAGGCAAAAGTATGTGACCCTTTAGGATTAGCAGATAATTTGAAGGTGAAATTACAGTCGGGTGTTTTCAATCAATGGGAGGCAATCAGCTGTGAGTGACCACCCTGTTTTAAAAGAACAGGGATTTATCACAGACTGATCTTCATAACGCATGTTTGTGGAAGTTTATCACAGCACAAACAAAGAGGACCTCAGAAGAAGAGCTGCTGATGCTCATCAGGCTGGAAAAGGTTACAGAACCATCTCTAAAGAGTTTGGACTCCACCAATCACAGTCAGACAGACTGTGTACATACGGAGGAAATTCAGGACCCTCGTTACACCCCCCAGGAGTGGCTGACAACAACCAAGGCGTGTAATAGTCCGCAAGCCCACAAAGGAACCCAGGGTGACTTCTCAGCAACTAAAGGCCCGTCTCATCTAATACTAATGTTCATTAGTCCACCATCAGTAGAACACTGAACAACAGTGGTGTTCATGGCAGTGTTGCAGAGAGGAAGTAGCTGCTCTCCAAAAAAGAACACTGCTGCCCGTCTGCAGTTTGCTGAAGATCATATGGACGAGCCAGATGGCTACTGAAACAATGTTTTGTGGACGGATGAGACCAAAATAGATCTGTTTGGTTTGAATGAGAAACTTTATGTTTGAAGAAAGGAAAACACTCCATTCCAGCATAAAAAACCTTTTCCCATCTGTGAAACATGGTGGTGGTAGTTTGCTGCATCTGGGCCAGGACAGCAATGAATTCTGAAATTTACCAGCAAATTCTAAAGGAAAATGTCAGGACATCTGACCATGAGCTGAAACTGAAGAGAATGTGGGTCATGCACCAAGACAACGACCCTAAGCACACAGTCACTCTACTAAAGAACGGTTAAAAAAGAATAAAGTTAATGTTTGGATCGGCCGAGTCAAAGTCCTGACCTTAATCCTGTAGAAATGCTGTGGAAGGACCTGAAGCAGCAGTTCATGGGAGGAAACCTAACATAACAGAGCTGAAGCTGTTTTGTACGGAGGGCCAAAACTCCACCAAGCTGCTGTTCAGGACTATCAACAGTTACTAGAAAAGTTGCTGCATAAGAGGGTCAAAACAGATACTGAAAGCAAAGGGTCACATACTTTTGCCTCTCACAGATCCGAAATATTGGATCATTTTCCTCAATAAATAAATGACTAAGTATAATATTTTTGTCTTATTTGTTTAATTTGCTTCTCTTTATCTACTATTAGGACTTGTGTGAAAATCTGATGAAGTTTTAGGTCAAATTTATGCAGAAAATTCTAAAGGGTTCACAAACTTTCAAACACCACTGTATGTTGTTATTAAGTACCACATAATGATCAGGGGGCCCTGCGATGGACTGGCGACCTGTCCAGGGTGTATCCTGCCTTCTGCCCAATGACAGCTGGGATAGGCTCCAGCACCCCACCGCGACCCAGAAGGATAAGCGGTTTAGATGATGTATGTATGTATGTATAATGATCAGGGGTCTAATTTTGGACACACAAGCTCTTTCTTTATTTACAAAACACCTGTCCATCAATTTCTTCTTTCTCGTCTGATCCCCAACGTCTTGGTGGATTTACCCAGAAATCATCTTGTCTAATTTACACTAATTTAAATTTCCCAGCTATAGTGCTGTAAGATACACAATCCTCTATGGCAGCAGCTGCTCCTGTCCCTTTACATTAACAGCAAACAGCAGAACGCAGCCGAATTCCTGTGGCAAAGAGAAAGACCTTGACTTTCTGCCCAGCATTTCAACACTTTTATTGCATATTTTTTCATTAGCAGTATAAAGTCGACACCATCAGTCGCTGATGTACACAGATGACCACTCTTTTAATTTTTCCCCAACTGGCGCTTCTGTCCACTCAAACAAGCATAAATACCTCACGTTCACAAACAGGGTCGAGCTGGAGGGAGATAAACAGCTCTACACAGAAAAGACGCTTCGTGAAAATCAAAGCAGTATCTGGGCCTGCGCTCTCATCTCCTCTGTAATCAATAAACAAACTCCTGTTTATCGAGTTTGTTTATTGATTACCAGGTTGGTAAGTGTAATGGATGGAAGAGGAGGTCTTTTATCTTTGCATCCTCGAATTCCTCCTCTCTTACGCTGCTTCTTCCTTCTTCTCCCCTCTTTCCTCAGCTCAGTGGGGATAAAATCCAGAATCGCTGAATTCAGTTTCTTGTTCTCCATGAAGACACTGAGGGTCAAAGTCTTGACAGCGTCCTCTGTTACACACCAGTGGGAGGTGGGTCTCCTCGCTGGCGTTGTTTACTTCCCACAGATACCGTTCGCTGCGGCAAACTGTTTATCATCAACAAAACCATGAACATCATGGCCCTCATTTCACACTATATACAACAAATCCACATTTAAACAACAAAAAAGGAGCTCGCATGGATGCAGTTCGCAGCCGAGCAGCGCATCCAAATATCTAATATTTGAATATTTAAAATTTGAAGATAATAAGTGGGTTAAATGTGGTTGTCATATCTAATATTTCTCCTTTTGAAGTTGTTGTAAGAATAATAGAAGACTATTTAACTTATTTCTAGACATTTTGCTTATTTTAAGTAATTTTATCTAGTGGAAGTGTACAAGTAAACCTATCTGCTGGTGGAATGAGACACTTTTATGAGACAAAATTACCTAAAACAAGTTAAAAAGTCTATAAATAATTGAATTTTTTTTTTTAGATTCTTACAACAGTCTCAAATTGAGAAATATTAGATATGTTGACTTCTTTTAATCCTCTCGCAATCCTCAAATTTACTAACATGTTTCATCCACACTGACCTGCACTCCTCCATGTGTTGTTTTTTCATCTCTCATTCCTCACATAGACTTCCATTCATTTTCAGTAACACTTGGTGACTCCCTACGAAAAACTAAATACACAGCCCATACACCATGGCAACTGCCTAGCAGTCCCCTAGGAAGCACCTGGGATACCGTAGGAACTGCCGAAATACACCTTAGAAACTGCCTGTGATGCTATAGCAGCCGCCTAGCAACCACTTGGGATACTATAGCAACCACCTAGCAACACCCTAGCAAGCACCTGAGATACCATAGCAACCGCCTAGCCACACATAAGCAACCGCCTAGCAGGAAGTGGGAACCATTTAAGCTGCGCAACCATTCTGCATGTTTCTAGTTGTTAAACTGTGTTGAACGATCAGCAGAGCTGTATTTCACTGTAAAGGGGGATTATTTTATTTTTACCTAAAGATCTAATTCTGCTGTGGAGCCACAACAGGGCAGTAAAAGGGCTGCAGTTCCTACGGTATCCCAGGTGGTTGCTAGGGGACTTCTAGGCAGTTGCCATGGTGTATGGGGTGTGTATTTGGTTTTTTGTAGGGAGTCGCCAAGTGTTACTGAAAATGCTGTCGACCCCTGGACTACAAGATCACCGTCTCCTGCAGATTCCAAACCCTCGTGCTCAGAAATCTGTCTGTGAGCGAATACATCATAGCAAGATTCAACAAAACACGGCATAAATCAGCCCCATGAGCCAGTTGCCTTTATCAGATATGCCTTAAAACGTATCAGGATCATCTCAGCTCCACTTCAAAGAGCTGCAGTATGTCAACTGATATCACGCATACCTCTTAACCTCACTTCAAACGCACGCGGCTGTGATAAATTTACGTGGCTATAAAAGAGGATTTTGGGCTGAGAGCAAACTGTTTGACATCTGCGCTCGATTTTTAGCGTGGCGTGTAACAGCGAACACGAGGCCTTTGTTCTCTCAGAGGGCAGAGGGGCCGCCAGGTAGGGGGCCGCAGGTAGCACGGCATAAAACCCACCAGCCAGAATCTTTCAGCACCCTTTTAAATTCAGCTGCGTGCTACAAAGCACTGCATACAAACCACTTTCACTGAATAGTCAGACCACACTGCAGTGAAAGCCTCTTAAATCTAATACGTATCATTATAAGACAACAGTAGGAATATTATATGATTATTCAGTCTGTTTCTAGACATTTTGCTTATATAAATCATATTACATTTATGTTATCTAGTGAAATGATCTCACTGATCTGGCAGATGACGGCTAGTTTGAAAGTGCTGTGTTCAGAGTGCAGTGAGATAACGTCACATGATAAGATCACAACATTATAAACAAGAAACAGACCTTTATTCTTGCTGCAATGCCATAATGACAGACACAAACCTCAGTTCCAAAAACATTGGGTCAGTGTGTGAAATGTCAATAAAAACAGAACGCAGTGATTAGTCAGTTCTGTTTGACCTGTTTTACATTGAAAGCAGTACAAAAACATGACGTGTGATGTTTTACTGTTTTTTGTAAATATACGCTGATTCCAAATTTGATGCCTGCAAAAGTTGAGACAGGAGCAGTTTTACCAGTGTGTTACATCACCTTTACTTTTAACAGCATCATTCATTTAGGGTGACCCCAGTTGATCCAGGAATTTTTTGCCATTCTTCCGTTACACAAGTTCAGCCTTTTAACAACACTTAAAAGTCGTTAGGGAGTGAATACACAAGCGGATCCAGTTTTGAAAGTAATTGCTTTTATATTCTTTCACTATACAGCCCATACATGGCCGTTATTATTGTATTTTATGCTTTACTGACAGTTCTGGACTGCAGGCAGGTCAGTCTAGCACCTGGACTGGAACCCTGGAAAAGATGACATCTAAAGGCAGCATATGTTGCTCCAAAATGTGTTCAGTGTTAATGGAGCTTTCACAGATGTGGAGGTTACCCACTAATACCCCCCCCCACTCACACCCCCCCCACACACACACACACATCATGACAGATGCTGGATTTGGAACTTTATGCTGGTAACGGTCTGAATGATCCTTTTTTTCTTTGGCCTGGAGAACATAATAGCTGTGTCCCAATTCAGGGGCTGCGTCACAGTGGCGTGACTAGACTGTCCCATTTCGAAGTCTCCTTCATATGAAGTTAAGAAATGTGTCCTTCTTTTCCATGGCAACGAAGGAACCAATGGGGGGATCCTTCACCAGCCAACATATCCCGAGGTTCACTGAGTGCTGGCGAGGATTCGAGAACATGGCGTCGTCAGCAGAGGAGCGAACGGTGGCTGAGGAGACGCTTTAAATGTAAGTATTGGGTTTACACTGTGTCGAATAGCGAACGATACAGATGATCAAAAAGCCAATCTCATTAGTAGCCAGCAGTGAAGCATCTCCAGCTCCAATAAATGAACAAAATAAAAAAAATCAACGTTTTTTGGCTCCACCTTTAAAGAGCTTAAAAACAGCAGCGTTTCGTGATGTAATGGTGAGGTCGGGAACAGCGGTGCTGTGACGCTAACAGGAAATCCGGCGTAGGGCAGACCATCTCATTTTAGTTCAGCCTTCGTGGGTCTAAGTGGCCTTCGTGGACCACATCCTTTGAAGGATGCAGCCCCTGAATTGGGACACACGTAATGTCACACTTCCTGGCTCTCAGCCAAACTCTAATTCTCTTATGGACTCCAACTCCCGAGATGCATTAGTCAGTCACATGACCCAGCCAGCCAATCATCCACCAGTCATCAGATCTCCGTCACCGGAATTCTAATTGCTTTCACCTGTTACCTCTTGTATGTATACCGGTCTGTTTGTTTCGTTCATTGTGACGTACTGCCTCTGTTTTTGCAGACTGAGCCTTTCTCATTTGTTTGTTCTCCCGTTTTTGGAGGCGTTTCAGGCAGCTGAGAAAAGTGGGTTCTGTGGGAGAGAGTTTCCCCCTCTGGAGTGAACTTTGAGCTTTGGGACTCTGCAGAATGTTTACATGCACAAAAAGCCACAACACACTAAAGGAAAGAGAAAAACCAGAAAAGTGTAACAGTCCCCTTTAATGTTCTTGATAATATTGCCAGAGAAGAACAGCTGGAGAAGTGGTGAGATACTGAGATCTTTGGCGACAGCCTTTTGCTAATAACCAAGTCCAGTGTATGTGTGTGCGTGTTGGTCCTTTCACAAGTTGAGCCAGATCAAAAATGTTGAACAGAGCAAAAAGTTCTTTGTAAGTTTTGTCCTCAAGGTTATCTAAGAGGACATTAACCTCTTAACTGTAATATTTCCCAATACATTTTAAAATAAATGCATTTTAAATATATTCTGAAATACATTTTAGTGTCCAGTGTTTGAAATGTATTTTAGCATGGATTTCAGTTTTTTAGTTTTTAACAGAATTTGAAAATGCATGTGGCTCTTTACATTGCATGTAAATTTTATGATGAACAGACTAAAAGAAACGGCCCAAAATGACTTGGAAAAAATTCTGGTTCCACTGACTTACATTAAAAGTGATGTAGGTTTTTCCTTCTCCTGTAAAGTTACCATTTTGGAGATACGAGGTTTTCTTCCGACAACAGCGACATATGTCCATATATGTTTTTTTCATATGGAACAACTGATTGTTGGATGGCTGGTGACAATATGAGGAAGCCGCTGCTAATTTCTGAAACCGTAGCGGCAGGAAGCAGCGTGTTACTCACCGGGCAGTGAGATCTCCGTCTTTATCCAGCGTATTTAGTGCTGCCAGCATCCTGGTCTCCAGCACAGAGACCTTCTGCAGCTCTCTGTAGCAGCTGGGGCTGCATGATTGTTCTGATGTGAAAGGCAGCTTCGTTAATAACCGGAGTTCTGGCTGTGGGTTAGCAGACTGGTCCTGTTACCATTCCAGAAAAGTGTCCATGTGCAAAAATAAATTCTCAGCTAAGAAGAAAAAGCATTCAGTGTAAACAGTGTCAGTGCTGACACACAGCCAGACAGTTACACATTAAAGTAAAAACTAAAAAGTGTGTAGGCAGAGCGGAGAGCCAAACAAAAGCGTGCGATAGCAGCTGAGGTGGAAGTGAGAGAAACACCACCCCAACTCATCCTAAAGGTACTGGATGGAGCTCCATCACTCCAGAGAACACAGCTCCACGGCTCCACAGCCCAATGCAGTCGCCATTCCAGGGTAATCCCAAAGGTAATCAGTGAGATTTAGGTCAGGGATCTTCGCAGACCAGTGAAGTTCTTCCACACCAAACAGGTTCTGTATAGAGCTTGACTTGTGCAGACACTGTAAAATATGATTCAGTGTTTTAACTTGGTTGCCTTACAGTTTTGAGTTCATTGCACTTCTAATGGTTTTACATTCTGCTAAATTATTATTTGAAGTTTGATCAACTCAATTTTAAGGCAACCAGATTACTTACTTTTTAAACTAAAACAAACACATTTATAAAACTGAATGTTCCCTATCTTTGAAATGAGCAGTGATGGAGAATTCTGCCACTGCCAACAGCAATATAGCAGCGTACCACAGTTGTCAGTGGATGTTCTATCAAGGATTCAGCTTTCCCAACATTTGCCATCAGCTGTGGCGGGAGAATAAAATGCTGATGTTTTTGGAAACTGTGGACGGCAAATGACTCCTCCTTCAGCACCTTCGTGTACTGCTATGAAGTTTTTTTTTCAATGGCACTATAAAACGCAGTTTTAGGCCTGCTGTGCAGCCACCTGGGCCTCTATGAAAAACGCACCTGCTGAGCTGTTGTTGCTTCTAAACACAGCACCTCTTACTGTTGACTAGGGCAGCTCTAGCAGGACAGAAATTTGATGAACTGCCTTTTTGGACAGGTGGCATTGCTGAAAGTCACTGAGCTATTTAGTATGACCCTTTCTACATATGGAACAAGAACTAGAACAAGAACTTGTGTCCACATGTCCAATTAGGTTTGTTTTAGTGTAGCAGAGCAAGTTTTTAACAGTTCAGAAACCCAGTTCAGTTTCCATGAAAAAGAAAAAACTTGCACCTTTATTCCTAGATGGTTAGACAGAAGAATTTATATATATATATATATATATATGATATATATATATAATATATATACACCATATCTCCAAAATGGTAACTTTATACGAGAAGGAAAAAAACCCTACTTTATATATATATATATATATATTTTATTATTTTAAAAAATCTTATAAATAGTTTAGCGTCAGTTTTGGTTTTAACTGTAATGTATAAAACGTTCTCTGTTGACAGTTTTAGCTCTCTTCACATCACAGTTGGAAAAGGCTACCATTTTCTGACCTAATATTAATTAAATATGGGAAGTAATAATGTTCTTCCCATTAAAAACACATTTCAGTTAGTTTTAACAGTGATTAAATTTCCTTTTAACTGGTTTCAGATTTTCATTAGTTTTATTTTACTATAGTGACCCTGAGCTGGACACGTCAAACCACTTTATTGTAGTTTCCTTTTTTCTGTCTTTAATTTCAGTCTAATATTTTCACTGATGCTGTCTGCAGTCTTCAATATTAAATATTATTGCAGATCCTCATACAATAGCAGTTTATCATTCTGTGAAATAGAGCCCTGTTTATCAGAACAGAATGAAATGTCTCCGTTCTGTTAGAATAACTCACTGTAAATAAGGCTTTGTCCAAGCTCCTGGAAAGATCCTCAATAATTTGTCCTCTGAAACAGACACATCTCCTTCTCCTCTTCCGCTGACATCCAGGTGTGCTCTCTGGCTGAGGCAGCAGCAGGTACAGCTAGCCAAATAAACCAGGTGTAGTCTGAGCTTCAGGGTCTACGTGCAGCTCGTGGAGCGCAGACACAGACGTAAACAGAGGTGGAAAAAGTAATAAAAGCCTTCAGAGATGCTCCGTAGAGAAAGCGACTGTCCAGGATCCTGCTCAAAGCACAAAATACACTTTTATACTTCAAATACTGTCAACATGAATAAAGAGAGTTTATCAAGAAAAAATAATGAACCTAAAAACAGAGAAATGTTTCTCTGTGCTGCAGCTCTAGAGTCATAACTCTCCATTAGAGCTGTTAGCCAATCATTATTAGTCATTGTTTCACTTCTATTATTTTTTTATTTATTTTATTATTAACCTGTATGTCTTAGCTACCGCCAAGTTCGTAATTCATTGTAGCAATTTTAATGTTCCATTGATTTTTTTTGTTACTATTACATTTATTTTTGGTATTTGATATGTTTTTACAATCTTAATGTTTCACTCTCAGTTTCTGTTGGTTTGGCTACATTGTAAATGAGGGTTTCCTTCAGTGTACTTGAGTTTGAATAAAGGTTAATGGATTGATTTGATTGATTGATCAGCAGTGCAGAAAAATACTGGTTCAGGGTGAGAAAACCCTCGACGAGTCGAGTTGCTGTTGCTAGGCAGAATTGCTTTATAACTATCCCTATTGAAAGCCTCAGGCTCCAGAATTAGCAAACAGGGCTAGTGTAACATAGCCTGTTAATAGGAGGTGCTCACTTTAAATCTGTTTGAGAAAACCTAAAATTTTAAAAATCAGTGATAAACAGACAGAATTCATGATTAAGACCAGTTTTGTTGAGTTCCTCCAAAGGGTTGTATGGTGTAGTACAGGGGGGTCCCAATTTTTTCAAAAGAGGGCCAAATCAGATCATTCAAAATACCTGAGGGTTGAAATATTCATGAATAATTAAAAATGTCAACTTTTCAAAATATAAAAATCCATGCAGAGCAGTTAATCTGCTGGTGGGCCATTCTGAGAATTTGAGTGAAACGCATCAGCGTGTAGAATCAGAGCTGTCAGTGATCTACTGTGTTTCCTATCACTGCATAAAAGATGCACAAAGCTTATTTTATTATTAGATTTGAGTAACATCAAAATGTGACTAATGTACTAAGTATATTTCTATTCAAGTGTTTACTTGTTCAGAAATATAATTTGATAAACAAAAACAAAAAAACTGTAAATTTTACATTTCAAATAAATGCAGCTGCATTCAGAAATCACTTTATTAAAGGAGAAGATCAGATTAATCAGCATAATCAGCCGTTATTGTTCCTCCTTAAAGGGTTAATATATGCTGATCTGCTGAATCTGCTCTGATGTGAAGTCGGTGCTGTGAGACTCGGAGCTGCAGTTGCTTTAGTTCCTCTCCTGAATATTTACTGTAGTGTTCATGCTGTGTTTCACATCTATTAATATTGACACACTCTAAAAACCCGGACCGGATTTCTGATACCCCTGCTGTAGTATTTTGTTACCAGCTTATCGCTGCTGCATGTACTGTTGATTTTTCTGGCTGTGATGATCTTTCAGCTCTGTGGCTGCAGGACAGATGTCAGGTATGTGAGGCAGAATAGGGACAGACACCTTACAGCTCTATATGGTGCTTTTACACCGTATGGTACTGGTTCAACTTTACTCGACTCTACTTGCTTTTGGTATCAGCCACTTCGTTTTCCACTGAAGAAGAAAGGATACAGTCGTAGGCTGGAGGTTAGGGAGCCAGCCTTGTGGCCGGAAGGTCACTGGTTTGATCCCCTGAGCCGACAGTATGTGACTGAAGTGCCCTTAAGCAAGACACCCAACCCCAACTGCTCCCTGGGCGCTGTGGATAGGGCTGCCCACCAGTAGTGTGTGTGTTCACTAGTGTGTGTGATGATTCACTGCATGCATGGGTCACAATGTGGAGGTGACATTTCCATGTTGTGTGTCACTTATTCTATATATATATATATATATATATATATATATATATATATATATATATATATATAGCGCCCCTCAGGGTAGCTAGTCGCCGTAGCGACACCACATGAAGCTAAGACATGTTCAGAAGAGGCTGTCGGCAGTGAGACAAAAGACAGAAAGTTTGGGAAAAACTACATCAGAGTTCAGACGACGAGACGATTCTGGTGCTTAAATGCGACGCAAGAGGCTACGCTAACTGGGTAGCTAACGTTGCCATGTGTGTTTAGCGATTCTCTCTGACCAATCAGCAGCCTGCAGTTTTTCCACTTCACCTTTTAGTATCGGCTCAGCTCGCTTGGAACCTTGACGGAAGTGATACCAAAAACAGTGCCAGGTACCAGGTGTGCCTCATGGAGAACGAAAAAAAGGTGAGTCAAGTCCAGCTGGTACTGTTGCGGCAGAAAAGCAGCTGTACAGTTTTGCCTCGTGTCTATATTTGTGGGCCACTTCTGGTGTGAATGTTGTGAATGAACAATGTAGTTGGGCCACATCCATTGCAGTGAGTGGGCCAGATCTGGGCCAAAGACCCAGCCATATACCGGGCCAGAATAAACCCATGTTGTATTGCAATTACATAATATGGGCTGGGCTAAACTGTTCCAGGCTGATCGAGGAGGGCTGGATAGGTGGATGTATGTAAATATGTTGGTTTTTGTGACAGCTGTGACATTAATTAAATTATTAAAATTATTATTAAAAAAATGATGTGTGCGTTTTACTTTCACTGTGTGGACAGAGGAGTTTGAAATGTTACATTAACACACTCCATCATTCTCTGTAAAAACGCTGGAAAATTTATGAAATCGGCCCTTTAAACGAAAATACCTTCACATTGTCAGTAAATGGTTTCAGCTTTGGACTGAGTTCTCTCCTCCAGTGGTGCTGAAGAAAGTTCCAGCAGGGCTTCAGTGAGAACTAGAAAAGTGCATTTCCTGAAGAAAATGCAGAGTGATCGTGCAGCTTAAGCTGGATAAGATGTTGCTATGCGGTTGCTATGGTATCTCAGGTGGTTGCTAAGGTGCTGCTAGGTGGTTGCTATGGTATCTCAGGTGGTTGGTAGGGTGTTTCTGAGTGGTTGCTGTGGTGTTGCTATGAGGTTGCTATAGTATTTCAGGTGGTTGCTAAGGTGCTGCTAGGTGGTTGCTATGGTATCTCAGGTGATTGGTAGGGTGTTACTGGGTGGTTGCTGTGGTGTTGCTATGAGCTTGCTATGGTATCTCAGGTGGTTGCTAAGGTACCTCAGGTGGTTGGTAGGGTGTTTTTGCTTCGTTGCTATGGTAACTCAGGTGGTTGGTAGGGTGTTGCTAGGTGTTTGCTTGGATGTGACAAATTTTGCTAACTGTAAAAGCTGACGAGCGCACCAGCGCCCCCTACTGTGAGCTCCACCTTCACAAGGTGTTGGATTTCTTTAGAAAGTTCACTCAGTTTGTTTCTTCCCTAGGAAGTCTATGTTACCCCCACATTTAGCTCAAAAGTTCTCACGGTTGTCCCCGAGACTAAACGGCTCTGATTCCCAAACGGAGCCTAAAGAGAGAGAAGAGAGAGAGAGAGAGAGAGAGAGACTGAAAGAAAGAGAGAGAGAGATGATCTCAGATTTTCCTCAAAGAGCTGCAGGTCTGCACATGTGTGTGCCTCCAGTCTTCGCTCACCTTCAGAAGATCTCGGCGTCGTGCCCTTTAGTCGCTCTGATGGCCTGCGAGGGCCGCACGTCGGAAAAACAAATTCATCTGAGGCATCTGCTTTTGTCCGATCTTGTTTCGGAGCTGGACGAGACGTGAATATTAACAAGGCTGTGTTTTGTTTTTCGGTGCGAGTGACCTTTCATGAGCTCCAGTCTCTGCATGTCAGCCAATCAGCGTAAATGTCAAATCCTGCATGTGAAGATCATACAGCTCATCAGCTGCTCTGCAGAATCACTGTTATTTATGTCCATCATTGATCCTACAGGTTCATAAACAAAGCCGTGGTGAACAGTCGCGGTTGCCAAACACTAATTGCTTTAACAAATGGTCTAATTACTGCAGGCGGATGAGCTCCAGCTTCTCAAAGTCATGTGTGGATCGTAAGGACGTATTAGTGTTCATCAATAAAGCCGGTAAACGAACGTTAACTTCAACATTTTTAAGATGAGCCGTAAAGAAACACAACCTGTTCTTTGTATAACAGCATGCAGAGTAACATCACTGTGCTGAATGGCATTTTCATAGAAACAGTTCAGCTCTGCAAAAAATGATGAAATCATCATAAATCTACTCAAAATATCTAACATTCCTCATTTTGCGGTTGCTGTAAAAATTACGATTAACCTAATTCTGGACCGTTTTTCCTTGTTTTAAGTCATTTTATTTAATGAAAGCACTTTTTTCTTGTTTAAAGTCCCTGAAACAAGTACAATCATCAGAATGAGACACTTTAGAAAACTACCTTAAAATGAAAAACTTTGAAATGTCTAGAAATTAATTGAATATGTAACCTGTAAAAGGTATTATATTAGTATTATATGAGTGATGAGAAAGGCAGCAGATATTTCTCTAAATTATGTTTAATTATCAGTGTATCACAATTACATAATATGGGCTGGGCTAAACTGTTCCAGGCTGAACGAGGAGGGCTGGATAGGTGGATGTATGTAAATATGTTGGTTTTTGTGACAGCTGTGACATTAATTAAATTATTAAAATTATTATTAAAAAAATGATGTGTGCATTTTACTTTCACTGTGTGGACAGAGGAGTTTGAAATGTTACATTAACACACTCCATCATTCTCTGTAAAAACACTGGGAAATTCAGGTTTTATGAAATCGGCCCTTTAAACGAAAATACCTTCACATTGTCAGTAAATGGTTTCAGCTTTGGACTGAGTTCTCTCCTCCAGTGGTGGTGAAGAAAGTTCCAGCAGGGCTTCAGTGAGAACTAGAAAAGTGCATTTCCTGAAGAAAATGCAGAGTGATCGTGCAGCTTAAGCTGGAAAAGATGTTGCTATGAGGTTGCTATGGTATTCCAGGTGGTTGTTAAAGTGTTTTTAGGTGGTTGCTATAGTATCTCAGGTGGTTGGTAGGGTGTTGCTGGGTGGTTGCTGTGGTGTTGCTGTGAGGTTGCTATGTTATCTTTAGTGGTTGGTAGGGTGTTGCTAGGTGGTTGCTATGGTGTCTCAGGTGGTTGGTTGGGTGTTACTAGGTGGTTGCCATGGTATTTTAGGTCATTGATAAGGTGCTGCTGGGTGGTTGCTATGGTATCCCAGTTGGTTGCTATGGTGTTGCTATGAGGTTGCTATTATATCTCAAGCACGTCTACAAGCCTGTGCATCCTCAGTGTAGAGCTTGCCGCAGTTTGTGCGAGATGGAGGTTTTGGCCATATATTTACAGAAAAAACTTGGGCTATCTGGGTGACTACTGAGTCCTGGTGTTTGTTAGCTTCATAGCTTTGGTTCTAAACTAAAGAAGCAAAAGTGTGAATAATGTTGCAAAAAAAAATTGCAAGACCTGAATTTTGTTTTACATTTTTGTGTTTTCTGTAAAACAGCAGAGAAACACAACAATATCGAGGAAAGCCAAAGGTTTGTTGCTACACTTTGTTTTTTCAGTCAGAAGAGGCCGAACACAATGCTTGTCTTAATGGAGTACAAGTATTTTATTTTACAAGTTTTATTAAAAATAATTATTTCATGATGAGTTTTTTTTTTTAATTAAAGATTGGATTTTACAATGTGAAATTAAGCTGATTCACCAAAAAGTGAATTCCTTATAACTCCTTTTGCTCATCTTCGCCGGGGGTGTCAGTAACTGTGGAGGGGACTTATGAGAAATCTTAGACATGTTGTGAAGGTTTATGGTAATTTCACTTGCGTCACTACTTTTGCCTCAAGCCTCTGAATCGCTAAATATATCACAAATATTCTGTTTCAGAAAAAACGGCACATTAAGGAAGAAAAATGGGCTCTTATTCGTACTGACTTTAACACAGAGTGACTAAATGATTTCTCTTGTGTGATTAGTGTAAACATTTGCCAGAATCCTGTTTTTGTCTGACGTAAATCGGCCTTTGTTCATATTGTATCTGTTCTCAAATATATTTATCTGCACTGAACATCTGTTTATTCCTGAATAATAAATGTTCTAAAAGCTTTGTGAGCTTCTAAAGTTCCCTTTGTTCTGAACTGTTAGTGGTACAGATGCTATCAGGTAGCCTGAACTGGATGTTCGACAGATGTATCAGCAGAAACCAAAGAAGGCAAGACCTTCTCTGTGAATAAGCGCGAGTGATGCTTCACTAAACAGTCTTCAAACGTGCAGGGAGTGCATAGTATCCCCTCAGGCGATGCTTGGCTGGAAGACCTCCGAACATATTTGCATATTTTAACACTTGGCACTCCCTGAAGGAGAGAACTGTCAGTTAGCATGATGAGGATTATCTGTATGCTGAGGCTACGGTTCTTCATTCCTTCCTAAAGAACATGCAGTGTCTGGACTTGCACAAGCCAAAGCCCTCCTCGACTGCCAGGCTCTAAAACCGTCAGCTGTTATCGAAGGAGAGCATCTACGACTATCACCACTTGCTCTCCTCTGTCTGGACACAGGCGTATCTTTGTTTTGAGAAGTTCTCTGGACGAGGATCAGGGCCGGACAAAATAAAGAGCACAGATCTCGCGTCATCAGTGGGAACTCTGTTGAAGACGTACAGGAGACTCTGAACATGTACACAGACTGATTTACCATGAGGATCGTTCTGTACAGTTCTGACTTCCCTGGGCAAAATTCTACAAATGCCATGTAAACTGCAGCTGTCACACCCCAGTGCTCCCACTACAGTCCTCCTCCTTTAAACCAGTCTACTCCATCTGTCACTCTCAGAATACGTCGACTTGTACAGAACAGAATGAGCTATAAACAAACAATATTTAAAATAAGACTTACTTTATTTATTTACTGAAAGATGTGCATCCATATTGCCCAGTATGTCCAACTGATCAACATTTTAAACTCAATATTTAATCAGTAGCCAATATCAGTCCATTGCTGTCCATTCTGCATTAGTCAGAGCTGTAACTAAACCCTGACTGAGAGTCCAGATCATCACTGTCCTGTTTAAAATGATGAGCTCCTATGAGGAGAGAGCACCACACCCAGATACTGACTGGACTGGACTGGACTCCACAGGGGCTACAGCTTCATTTCCTGTATGTGCATATGAACACATGTTTGTGTGTGATGCAGTTCTGTTTTCTGAGCTGCAGGTGTCCATTGGCATTTATAATAATGTAATGGGGGCAATGGGGCCCTTGTGTCATTTGGGGGGCCCTATGTAATGTGTGTAGTGAGCATACAGAGCCAACTGGCTCCGGTTATACAGCTTTGAAATTAAAAAGTGATATCAGATATCTTTGGATCTCTGCACAGCTGCCAAAGCACCATATGCCAATTTAATGGTGAGGAATGACCAAAGAAATAAAAAAGTGCTTGGGCAGATTTAGCTTTTACAAAGGTTTTTCAACCAACTAAACTTTCAAAAAGTAGTAGTGACAAAATCAGGCATTTGAAATAGTGGTGGGAACAAATTAGGCATTTGAAATAGTGGTGGGAACAAAATTGGTCATTTGAAAAAGCAGTAAGGAAAAATAGGGCATTTGAAAAATGGTAGGGACAAAATTTGGCATGTGAAACAGTGGGACCTCAAATCTGGACCTCAAAAAGCATAAATTGTGCTGATGGATCTGGTAAAGAACGGCTGCGGTCATAACAGAAAGCCTCTGTTCAGCAAGTCTGAAGCACATTTCAGCAGCCTACTGTACCAGCACGTTTATTTTCCCTCTGTGGGGTTGGAGGAGGTCAGGGAGTTAGCACAACACAGCCGTCTGGAGATAAGACATGGGAGAGGGAGTGAGAGTAATGGAAGGGATCTCTCACGAAAAGCTGAATGAATTCATCTGTGCCACTGAGCGCTGTTCTCACTCAACGAGCTCCGGCTCTCATTCTGCGACTCCAGGTGGGCTCTGTGCATTCGATAGTATTCATGCTGTACAGACGGAGCCTCGTTCAACGTGAGGTCACTGCATCTCTGAATTCAGATGGAAATGATGCACATTCGTGCACATAAATACAAGGCCTTTTGGCCTATAGGGATCATGCCTGGGCTTGAGATCTGCTGATATAATCTTGTCTGCTCCACTGTGACATGATGCAAACAGAGCAGCGAAAGCCAAACAGCTTTCCTTTGAATGTGTGGAATGTTTGTGATTTGTATCAGAGCTTCAAATTGGGCAAAACAAGAAAAGAGGGTAACTTTTAGTTGAACCCTGCTACTTAACATCTGCCATGATATGTTTATGGAATGTTTATGTCCATGTTAAGCAGCAGAGTTCAGGTAAAGTGTTACTGAAAAGTCATCACACTTTAGCAAGAATTTCCAGAATCTGAAATGCTCATGTTTGCAGGTACAGCTCGCACCTCTGTGGGCAAATAAGGTCTGAAACATGATTTGATATTCTGAATAGTGAGACTAGCTGCCAGTTCAGATCCACACAGCTGGTTCTAATATTCAGATTCTCCTGAAGGCTTCATTATGTGGATCAGATGCTGTATTACAGAAACTTCCTATGTTTATGTCCTAAGTTCAGATCTGACAGGTCAAGATATGATTTTTCACAAATTAGTATGACAGAAGTAAATCTGATCTTAATTTAGGAATTTTATCTTATCTTGAATCATCTTATGTCCAGTTAGGAAATCTTAACCAACTCGATCAAAGTCGATAATCAGCTGTCATGTCTCCTAGCAACCGACCATACATGCACAGTTGAAACATAAACACGCCACACAATAATGTTAAAAATGTGAGTTAAGCTGCTGTTACTGATGTAAAAAAGGTCAAACAGAACTAAAGTGTAATAAACTGTAAGTAGTGAATACAGTGAGAGCGCCCCCTGCTGTTTATCAGAGCGTCGCCGCTCCCCAGTTTCCGTCTCCATTTCCCAAACGCTTTAGCCGAGCATGCTAACATTACTCCTCCTAATAAACAGACACACGTTCAGCTCCGTCTCCTCATTATTCACCACCATCACTGTAATATTTCATCATCAACATTAACACACGAAGGTGATCAGAGGGGCGGTGGAGATCGAGTCTGCAGCGTCTGAGATCTTTAAAACGCAGAGTTAGAAAAGAAAATCATCTCACAGTGAAAGCAGCGTTTTACAGTAGGAATAAATGGAGCTCATTATGCTGGTAGTGAACTATGCTGCTGACTCAGCTGCCTAAAAACCATAGAAACGGACCTTAAACAGAAGTGAGGACCCTGTTGGGGTTCATCCTAAAGTTTGTTGATGTCAACAAGGCCGTTATAGGACACAGTCACAGTTACAGATATACAGGTTTATTCCTCAACAATGCTTTCAAGTGGAAAAGTCAATAAAAAAGTTTCATGATGAAGCTCAGGCTGAAACGGACCAGATCTGTGAACAGGACATCCTGCTGGTGATGGGAGACTGGAATGCCAAGGTTAGAAATGAGAAGTAGGGAAATAGATTTGGATTACGAGGCCTTGGAAACTGGAATTAGGCCGGAACAACTAATCACCTTCTTTGAGTTCACTGACTTCTTCATTACTTATGCATTGTTGCAGTAATCAAAACAGCATCTGCACACCTGGACATCACAGAATGGAACCAAAATGATTACTTTCTTCACATTGAAGAGCTCCATTTTCATTCCACAGATGAGGCCTGGAGCTAATTGTGGAACAGATCACAAACATCTAATATACAACCTTCAACTGAAGCTGAAAAAACAATCGAGCCGTCTTGACTGACTTCCAAAGTATGACCTGAAGAAACACCACCTGTCTTCAAAGTAAACTTCAGAAACTGATTCAGATGCTGGATGTAATTGACAGAGAACCAGAGGAGCTATGGATGGATGAAAAGATGATCAAAAGAGAATCAGAGGAATTGAAATAGGGAGGTAAATCAGAGTGGGTGACAGATGATGCAGTGGAGAAGCCAAAATCAAGAAGCATGTGGGTCTTCTAAGAGCACTAAACCGTGAGTTCCAGAGAGCTGCCAGGAAGGAGGACCAGCACTACAACAACATTTGTAAAGATTGAAAAGGGAAACACAAAAGATTTTAGCCCTGAATGTGTTTGCTAGGAGATATCAACGGACAATATCAATATATAATAACAAGTAAAGACACATTTGAGTTACATTCTATTTTGACCAGTTTGAGTGACTTTTTTCTGCTTGTTTTGACAAAAAAAATAGAAAAAAAACATCAAAAAGCCTGGATGTTTGATCCACAGAACAGGTCTACACACACAACAATACCTTCCCATCAACTTCAAATAATAATAAAATCTCTCTTTGTCTGCTTCCACTGAATGTGGTGAGGTTTGTTTTCAATCAGAGCTGATGAAGGTGCTGAAAGGTTTATCACTGTCACACACATTTAATGAAATTCCCACTTTCTAATAAGTTAAACATGGATTGTAATAAGACGAGCATTCAACGTGACAGTTCTGGTCATATCGCTATCAAACGTGTGAAGAATTAATTAGGATTTATGGTGAGCAGTTTGTTTAACAAGCATTAATTAAATGATAACAGCCTTTCTGTCTGTCATAAGTCTGCAGTTCATTTTCAAAAAGGCACTTTTTATACCCTACCAGTCATCAATTTATACCCTACCAGTCATCACTTTATACCCTACCAGTCATCACTTTATACCCTACCTGTCATCAATTTATACCCTACCAGTCATCACTTTATACCCTACCAGTCATCAATTTATACCCTACCAGTCATCACTTTATACCCTACCAGTCATCAATTTATACCCTACCAGTCATCACTTTATACCCTACCAGTCATCACTTTATACCCTACCTGTCATCAGTTTATACCCTACCTGTCATCAATTTATACCCTACCAGTCATCACTTTATACCCTACCAGTCATCAATTTATACCCTACCAGTCATCACTTTATACCCTACCTGTCATTACTTTATACCCTAGCTGTCACCAATTTATACCCTACCAGTCATCACTTTATACCCTACCAGTCATCAATTTATACCCTACCTGTCATTACTTTATACCCTACCTGTCACCAATTTATACCCTACCAGTCATCACTTTATACCCTAACAGTCATCACTTTATACCCTACCGGTCATTACTTTATACCCTACCAGTCATCACTCTATACCCTACCTGTCATCACTTTATACCCTACTAGTCATCACTTTATACCCTACTTGTCATTACTTTATACCCTACCAGTCATCACTCTATACCCTACCAGTCATCACTTTATACCCTACCTGTCATTACTTTATACCCTACCAGTCATCACTCTATACCCTACCAGTCATCACTTTATACCCTACCTGTCATTACTTTATACCCTACCAGTCATCACTCTATACCCTACCAGTCATTACTCTATACCCTACCAGTCATCACTTTATACCCTACCTGTCATCAGTTTATACCCTACCAGTCATCAATTTGTACTCTACCAGTCTTCACTCTATACCCTACCAGCCATCACTTTATACCCTACCAGTCATCACTTTATACCCTACCAGTCATCGCTCTATACCCTACCAGTCATCAATTTATACCCTACCAGTCATCACTTTATACCCTACCTGTCATCAGTTTATACCCTACCTGTCATCAATTTATACCCTACCAGTCATCACTCTATACCCTACCAGTCATCAATTTATACCCTACCAGTCATCACTTTATACCCTACCAGTCATCACTCTATACCCTACCAGTCATCAATTTATACCCTACCAGTCATCAATTTATACCCTACCAGTCATCACTTTATACCCTACCTGTCATCAATTTATACCCTACCAGTCATCACTCTATACCCTACCAGTCATCAATTTATACCCTACCAGTCATCACTTTATACCCTACCAGTCATCAATTTATACCCTACCAGTCATCAATTTATACCCTACCAGTCATCACTTTATACCCTACCTGTCATCAGTTTATACCCTACCAGTCATCAATTTATACCCTACCAGTCATCAATTTATACCCTACCAGTCATCACTTTATACCCTACCAGTCATCAATTTATACCCTACCTGTCATTACTTTATACCCTACCTGTCATCAATTTATACCCTACCAGTCATCACTTTATACCCTACCAGTCATCACTTTATACCCTACTTGTCATTACTTTATACCCTACCAGTCATCACTCTATACCCTACCAGTCATCAATTTATACCCTACCAGTCATCACTTTATACCCTACCTGTCATCAGTTTATACCCTACCTGTCATCAATTTATACCCTACCAGTCATCACTCTATACCCTACCAGTCATCAATTTATACCCTACCAGTCATCACTTTATACCCTACCAGTCATCACTCTATACCCTACCAGTCATCAATTTATACCCTACCAGTCATCACTCTATACCCTACCTGTCATCACTTTATACCCTACTAGTCATCACTTTATACCCTACTTGTCATTACTTTATACCCTACCAGTCATCACTCTATACCCTACCAGTCATCACTTTATACCCTACCTGTCATTACTTTATACCCTACCAGTCATCACTCTATACCCTACCAGTCATTACTCTATACCCTACCAGTCATCACTTTATACCCTACCTGTCATCAGTTTATACCCTACCAGTCATCAATTTGTACTCTACCAGTCTTCACTCTATACCCTACCAGCCATCACTTTATACCCTACCAGTCATCACTTTATACCCTACCAGTCATCACTCTATACCCTACCAGTCATCAATTTATACCCTACCAGTCATCACTTTATACCCTACCTGTCATCAGTTTATACCCTACCTGTCATCAATTTATACCCTACCAGTCATCAATTTATACCCTACCAGTCATCACTTTATACCCTACCAGTCATCACTCTATACCCTACCAGTCATCAATTTATACCCTACCAGTCATCACTTTATACCCTACCTGTCATCAATTTATACCCTACCAGTCATCACTCTATACCCTACCAGTCATCAATTTATACCCTACCAGTCATCACTTTATACCCTACCAGTCATCAATTTATACCCTACCAGTCATCACTTTATACCCTACCTGTCATCAGTTTATACCCTACCTGTCATCAATTTATACCCTACCAGTCATCAATTTATACCCTACCAGTCATCACTTTATACCCTACCAGTCATCAATTTATACCCTACCTGTCATTACTTTATACCCTACCTGTCATCAATTTATACCCTACCAGTCATCACTTTATACCCTACCAGTCATCACTTTATACCCTACCAGTCATCACTCTATACCCTACCTGTCATCACTTTATACCCTACCAGTCATCACTTTATACCCTACCTGTCATTACTTTATACCCTACCAGTCATCACTCTATACCCTACCAGTCATCACTTTATACCCTACCTGTGATTACTTTATACCCTACCAGTCATCACTCTATACCCTACCAGTCATCACTTTATACCCTACCAGTCATTACTTTATACCCTACCAGTCATCACTCTATACCCTACCAGTCATTACTCTATACCCTACCAGTCATCAATTTATACCCTACCTGTCATCAGTTTATACTCTACCAGTCTTCACTCTATACCCTACCAGCCATCACTTTATACCCTACCAGTCATCACTTTATACCCTACCAGTCATCACTCTATACCCTACCAGTCATCAATTTATACCCTACCAGTCATCACTTTATACCCTACCTGTCATCAGTTTATACCCTACCTGTCATCAATTTATACCCTACCAGTCATCACTCTATACCCTACCAGTCATCACTTTATACCCTACCTGTGATTACTTTATACCCTACCAGTCATCACTCTATACCCTACCAGTCATCAATTTATACCCTACCAGTCATCACTTTATACCCTACCTGTCATCAGTTTATACCCTACCTGTCATCAATTTATACCCTACCAGTCATCACTCTATACCCTACCAGTCATCAATTTATACCCTACCAGTCATCACTTTATACCCTACCTGTCATCAATTTATACCCTACCAGTCATCACTTTATACCCTACCTGTCATCAGTTTATACCCTACCTGTCATCAATTTATACCCTACCAGTCATCACTTTATACCCTACCAGTCATCAATTTATACCCTACCAGTCATCAATTTATACCCTACCAGTCATCACTTTATACCCTACCTGTCATCAATTTATACCCTACCAGTCATCACTTTATACCCTACCAGTCATCAATTTATACCCTACCTGTCATTACTTTATACCCTACCTGTCATCAGTTTATACCCTACCAGTCATCACTTTATACCCTACCTGTCATCAGTTTATACCCTACCAGTCATCACTCTATACCCTACCTGTCATCAGTTTATACCCTACCAGTCATCACTCTATACCCTACCTGTCATCAGTTTATACCCTACCAGTCATCACTTTATACCCTACCAGTCATCACTCTATACCCTACCTGTCATCAGTTTATACCCTACCAGTCATCACTCTATACCCTACCTGTCATCAGTTTATACCCTACCAGTCATCACTCTATACCCTACCTGTCATCAGTTTATACCCTACCAGTCATCACTTTATACCCTACCAGTCATCACTCTATACCCTACCAGTCATCAGTTTATACCCTACCAGTCATCACTTTATACCCTACCTGTCATCACTTTATACCCTACCAGTCATCACTCTATACCCTACCAGTCATCAGTTTATACCCTACCAGTCATCACTCTATACCCTACCAGTCATCAGTTTATACCCTACCAGTCATCACTCTATACCCTACCTGTCATCAGTTTATACCCTACCAGTCATCACTTTATACCCTACCTGTCATCACTTTATACCCTACCAGTCATCACTCTATACCCTACCTGTCATCAGTTTATACCCTACCAGTCATCACTCTATACCCTACCAGGGATGGCCACGCTGTATTAATTTGGGGGAACAAGATCCTAATGCATGGCCATGACTTAGTAAGATGTGGGAGTGAGATAATTAAGCCTTGACCACAGATTAATAAGGCACGATCTTGTTCCCATGCCTTACTGAGTAGTGACCACAACTTAATTACCTCGTTCCCATGCATTAATACACTGTGGCCATGCATTATGTTTGTTTATATGGGATGTCACCAGAGGGGCTCCATACTCTCTCACTCTAGTGTCGCTCCATTCCACGGGACAGACAGTCCTTTTTTCCACACTGGCCACCTCTGTGCGACACAAGTGATACGATAGCGACCATAAAGAAGATGCTGTTAAAACCTCATCTGTTTGTTTACCCTCGGCAGATTTCTAGCTTGTGATTGGGCCATCGCTTCCCGCCTAAACCTTCTGAAAAAAGCCTGTGTAGCACAGAATGTTTAACTAGTTTTTGTGCAATAACCATATTATATAATCATATAATTAATCAAAATAAAGTGTGTAGTTTCTCCATACAGTCAAACAATATCATAAGAATAGATCATATGGAGTGTGGCTTCTCTGACGTGTGAGTGGAGCTGGAGTGGAGTGATTACGGACACACTTTGAGTGGGAAGCAAAAATGTCTGCCGCTCCACTCACGCACTGTTCTGGATACCCAAATCTGTCAACACGACTGATTATATTATACTATACGTTTCATATCTTGTGAACTGGTTGTTTATTTGTTTTGTGTCTCGTTTGTGTTTTGTTTAATGTGTTTTATAAGTAGTATTGTTTAGTGATGTTTGTTTTTGGCTTTGTCAAAGCATAGTTTATTTTAGCATCAACATCAGTGACTACAGATGAACAACAGCCATGAATGTCACATTTGTAAACATCTATAAATACATTTATAACATGTTATAATGCATTCATAAGGCATTATAAACATGGTTATAAATATTAAAAATATAAATTACACTGAATTACACTTTATAGCCATGTTTATTATACATTATGAATTGTTATTATAATGTATTATAAGGAGTATTAATAACATGTGACACTGTCAGTGCCAGAGAAGTCAGTCCCAGCTTGGAGAGCGTAAAGTAAAGACAAATACAGAGTTTATTTACACCCTGAGATTTCATCTTCAGGGCTTCAGTCCTGAATATTCAGATGCTCCAAACAGGCAGTCCAGCCTAGAATCACTGCTACACTGTGCTTTTCTTACCCAGCACTGTCACTTTAAACACTACATTACATCACAGCAAACCAAGTACCCATCAGCCCCGCCCCTGAACCCCCTCTGACATCACACTGAGAGTGAAGTCACTGTGGAGTGAAGGCCTGGAGAGGGAGAGGTGAGATAGTAGAGCGCTGTCATTGTAATTTGTTCCCTCACTGGTTCTAACATCAAGCGCAAGAACCCTTCACTCTGCAACGCTACAGTACAGTACAGTACAGTACAGTATAGTACAGTACTGCTCATTTCTGCTAGCATTCTATTGGATATGCAGTGTTAAGTTAGTGCCAAGCTAACGGTGGTGTACTTATGATGTATTATGTTAACAATCCATAATGCATAATAAGCATGGCTATAACGTGTAATGCATTTTTATAAATATTTATAGCCATGTTTATAATGCCTTATGAATGCATTATAACATGTTATGAATATGTTTATAGATGCTTACAAAGGTGACATCCGTAGAAGGTGTTACCAAGTAAAGTAAAAAGGAGACCTGAGTGGCTGCAGAGATTTAATTGTTTTTGTGCTTAAGCAGAACAGATATGGTATTTAACTGGGATTCTGCCTTATAAGCTTCATAGCAGTGCAATAAACATACATTACTTTGGTGACTGTAGGGTTATGTTCCTAAGGCTACATGGCACCTACATAAAGTCATAAAGGCTACTCAAGCTAACTTTGATCAAAATTGGTAAATGTAACCTTTATACTGAATGATGTCTATTGGAATAAGCATTTATAAACATTTATGTATGGTTATGTCAGTGACAAGCTTATGTAGGTTTCATGTAGCCTTATGAACAGCATCCTACAGTAAAGTTTTACCCTTTATTTTAAGGCCTTTTATGCCAATGCAACATCATTTACTTCATAAAACATCTTGTTGTCTTGCACTTGCTGGCGTAAGCTGTTTATAAATGTTTATGTATTGCTTTATAAATGTGTTAATCAAGGCCTGTGCATGTGTTATGAAGGTAGGCGGCCTTCAAATAAAGTGTGACTAATTATTTTAATCTCCAGTAATAACACATCTGCAAACAATTGACTTTTATGTTTTTTTTTCACATCTTCTCAATGTTTTCCATTTGAGCCTCTGGCTCCTTTTATTCCTGGCTTTTCCAGACTGTTTTTTTCCCTTTCCTTTTTTTTCACACGTGGAGCCATAAGTCATTCGAGCCTTCGGTTCTCCAAACACTGGATAGAGTCTTAAATCTCCTCCAGCGATTCGCTCATTTCCACTCCTCACTTCAGCAAACAAACCCGGTAATTTGTTAATCCCACCACCGACCCCTTTAAAAAGTGGCGCTGTAAGCCTCTGTATTTGTCATATGTCCGAGCGTGTGCAGTGTCCGGGCTGCGTGAGTGCGTACGGGGCTGTTATGTAAGTGCGAGTGGTGAATGTAAATAGCAGCGCTGAGGCTCTTGGGGAGCAGCTGGCGATGCATGTGGGGCCTCAGGAACGTACGGTGACATAACACTCCCAGGAATCAGCGGCAGAATGCGAAGAATGTCTCTCTCAGTCACCTTCAGGTCTGCTTGAACGTTTTAACACGGCTCTCTGGAGGAGCAGGCTGGACCAGCGTCCCGACACAAAGCTCAGAGACTTTTATAAAGCACAGCTCTGTCCAGCTGCTCTTTCTTCTCTTTGAGCTTAATTACTCGATTTACTGCTTTGGACGTAAACATTACTCAGAGTGAACTGTTCCTCTCAGAAAACAGGCTGTGTCTGTATAACAACCCGACCATTAAGTACAAGTCGTTCATTTTCAGTGTCAGGAAAAAAGCAGAAAACACATTTGATACCACTTTACAATAAGACTGCCTTTAGAACGGGTAATCAGTGGTCATTAATTAGCTCATAACTCACTTTGGAAATTATTAATAAGCACTTATAACATATAAATAGAAAGGGAAACAGTGACCTGCCTCTTGCCAAACACTGGGCCCACATTCAGTTAAACCATTAAAGCTCAGATGTTGCTTAATTTGTCTTCTCCATCAGTAATAAGGATAATAATACATTTTTTTATATAGCACAGTTTTCTGTACAATGTCAACTCAAGCTGCTTTACAGAAAATATAAACAAAACGAAATTCTTAACCCTTTATTGCACAATGTTGCTTCAAGGCAACAAACAAATTTTCCTCACTTATAATGGCATAATACATATTTAATGACAATGAAAGGGTTAATAGCGAAGGGAAGAGTTTGAATAAACCAGTTAAGTTCTTGCACTTTCACACTGTTTACTGGTGGGCTTTTTAATGTGTTTTTGGCACAGTGTAGGTTGCAGATGATACATTTCTGCACCGGAACAGTTTCCCTCAGAAAAAATACGTTTTCATAATTTTTCATTTAACAAACATCTATAAAAAATGATTTATTTAAATATGTCTAAAAAGAAGAGTCTTTAGATTCTACTTAAAAAGATCCAGGATTTCTGAAAACTAAACAAAACCCATAAAACACATCTAAAAGGAAAAATCTTAAGATTCTCCTTAAAAGATCCTAAAACAAGGCAAATTTAAAAGCCACCACCAAACCCGTCAGCAATGTTCATTAATAAGTTAATACCGTTTTACCACCAAAAGGACGTCCTATCAGAAATGATAATCTGGCCTACAGTAACATATGAAATTACTACATTCACATTCTGAGGTCTTAGCAATTTTAGCATTTTAGCATGATATCTATTGTGCAAATAAATGTTCTTTCCTCATTTCTGTTGTTTTCTGTGCATTTTGTACATTTAATTAAGTTTAAATCATTAATTGGTGTTGCGTTTTAAAATTTTTGTAACCCATTAACCCCATAAAATTCCAGGATTATTAGAGTTATTCTCAAGTTATAGAGGTGTGTGATAAAACTTGGCCATTTAAGGTGCCAAGAAACTTCAAACCAAACAGGAAAACCTAAAATCTGTGCTTCAGCTACAGCTACACATCCTTTCAGACCCACAGCGCTGAGTCGTCTTCTCACAGTGGAAGGATGGACAGAAACACCTGTGGATGTTTTCAGATCTGATCAGCTTGATTTTCTCCTCTCTCTCAGAGATGAAAGCTTTAAGTGCTGTTTATCTGATGGGGGCAGTTTTGGTGGTCTAATGGGGGTCTGTCTCACCAAGCAAGACAGCATTTCTGTGAGTTTCAGCTTCAGAAAACCCAAATGGAACAGCGGTTAACTTGTTTTATGATGAAAGTAGAAAGTAAAAGCATTTATGACAGTATGAAGCAGCTCTTTATCGACTGTCATATTAGTAGCTGAACACTGAAGAAAACCTTTAACATGTTTGAAAGTTAAATACAGTTTTCTCATAAGACAATAAGCACAAATCTGCACATATAAACCGATGCTGTATGAAGAGATTTGTCCATTATTCATCTGTTTGTTCATCTGTATTAGAACTGTGATTAAATAATGAAGGTTTATAATTGATCAGTTAATCACAGCATCTTTAAAAATCTATTAATCTGCTCAGAAATAAATACTGACTTTCTGAGTAAGCCGTCACTCGTCGGTGTCACTTTGCGGAACATTTGCTATACGTAGGCACCTCTTTACGGCCTTTAAACTGTTTAAAAAGTTTCTGTGGTGAATAATCTTCACATCACAGCAAGAACCCATTAAGGAGCTTTTGTCAGAGTGTCCTCGAGGGGCTACGAATTACAGCAACACCTTCAATAATCCCTCAGTTTGAACCTCAGTGAGGAGCTAAATGGGTCTTCTGCTCTCTTTAGCATGCAGACCTGTCAGCGCTCACTCAGCGAGAGTCCTGCCCTTCACTGTTCTCTAACTGCGAGCTTCCTCAAATGACGGTAATAACCTGCCGGCAATCCCCTTCAGACAGTGTGGAAGGGAAAAAGAAGTTCAGAGATTGCAGAACCAGCCTGTTGTTCTTCAGACGTTTACTTTGCTGCATTCCTTCACAAACTGTCTTTATGTTTTGTTTAGGCTGGACGTTTCAAAGAACACGGAAAACTCTTTGGTGCTCCCAGGCAGTTTGGGCCACACGATTGAGGCCATAGTTCTCATGAGGAAATTCAACCCTGTGTATTGAACACAGCTAAATAGAAACCGCCGTGACATTTAGAGCTGATAAACTCGACGTCTCTTCCTCATTACTAAACATGAAGCCTTCACTGTTCAACAGCATGTTTCTGTTTCAGTCTATGCTCGGCTACCTGGGCTTAGCCACTACATCAGGGGTCTCAGACTCCAATTACCTGGGGAAGCTTCTTCAAAGGGGGGACAGTTGGAAAATTCAGGTTTTCCCATATTTTTTTTCCCTGAATCCAAAATTTAAATGTGTGCACTCACTTATGTGCATGTTAGTCCATGTTTATTAGCAAATCTTCTACCACAAACCACAACTACTACTATTAAATATTATTACTATTATTATTATTATTATTATTATTATTAGTAGTAGTAGTAGTAGTAGTACATGCTTAACTCTTTATTCAACGTCTTTATTAAAGGCCTTGGTTTTATATAGCACCAAAAAGGGTTCTGATATTGTTACAATGTCAAGCTTGTAACAATAGAAGAATCTTTTTTGGTGCTTTTCAAAAAAGGTTCTCTATAGAACCATATACAACACATTCTCCACCAATCTGACGAACCATTTCACCATGCAAAGTTTTACTTGGTTCTTTGAGTGTCCATGGTCCTATATAGAACCAATGTCTTTACTGAAGTACTTGAAGAACCATATTTTTTCAAAGCGTGTAGTATTAGTAGTAGTAGCATGAATACATATGGTGTTTATTAACATTTTAGTGGTCAATTGAATCAGGAAAAGTTTTAACAGTACAATGATATGGGACTTTTATTTTGACAGCATTATCACTCCTGCTGAATGTGAGTGAAGTTACTGTGAGTGTTAAGGGGTTAATTCTGTGTTGTCAGTGGATCAGTTCGATACTCCATTTCTTAATCGTGATGCACTGAACCTCCCGCTGAGTCCTGGATGAATCCGCGAGGGCAGATTGAGTAACTACCACTCTACTTACAGTCGGTGTGCAGCGTTCAGCTGCAGCAGGTTTGTGTTTGAATGCAGATCTGTTTCTGCTTTAACATTGTGATCATCAGTCTTAGCTGACTTTGTAGAGATTATGTTGGAGAAGCAGACATGTTAACCCTCTGTGGTCTGAGGTGATTCTCTCTCGATCTGTTCATCTCTTCTTAAACTCTCCTTTAAAGGCTCTTCATATATCATGATCCTCATATGTTTCATATCTAAATGCTCCGTTATCTTCATCACTACTTTCCAAAACTGCTGCAGCAGCTTCAGCAGCTGTAAACTCTCTGCACGCCGTTTCACATGAGTCTCCGATGTGGACTGAATGAAGAATGAAGGGTTTCTGCCGTGATGGTCAGTCTTTAGTGATTTCCTGAGTGTCCATTGGTCATTTTCACACAGAATGTAGACGGACACACCAATCCACCAGCTCCACACGGTGAGAGGCAGATGACGTGTATCTCAGCCCCTCTTCATAGGCTCATAACTCCGGATGTGAGTCTCGTATGATCTCGTGATAAGATGGAATGGAAAGGGCGACTCTACAGATTCAGGAAGTGTTTGAACTGGATTTCTGAGCTGGATCATCACAAAGATACAGACACAGATATACAAACAGAGAATTTGATGCATGGGTGAGTTTGTGGGCCCCAGAGGGTTAACACTGGAGGGTGAAGCTGATTTATTCATCGATGATTTTAGGGCCAGATATAAAGAAAAATTGTAAATATGTGATGAATCTCACACAGTGTTAACGACAGTCTGTTACTCAATGACACTGTTTTTGAGTTACTCACCACGTAAACCTGAAATGAGAGAAGTGGACAGGAGAATCGAGAGAGCGACCATCCTGTAGGTCAACTTCTGCTATGCTGACGGCTTTGGGAGTGGGAGATTCCCTTACTTATAAGCTCTTCCTCATTATCAGTAAGAGCTTCATGAACAGCATTACCAACTATCATAATAAGGATGTTGCTCTCTTAATCCCACATGGATTACTCTAAGGTGACCAGATTTACTGGGACTGGGACATTTCCAGTACTGCGGTCAATATATCATTAAAATATCCAGTGTTTTTATCAATGAAATAAAAAGAGGGGTAGTTCCAGTGTCATGCTTTTAGACCATGATAACAGCTGTACTGTAATAAACTAAGGTGATAAAATTGGGTTCTAACCAAGTAACTTGGTCAGCTGGATCACTCAGTAAAGAAAATGGTCAGCATGCATGGGAATAAATTACAGCAGTCCTATAAACTTATATTTCTTGCTTTCCCTCCTCGCAAGAATTGTTGCTTTTTAGGAATAAAGTCATTCAGTAAAAAGGGCCTCAAAAGTCAGTAAGTCTAGCGGCTCAGGCAGGAATGAGGCAGTGACACGTTTACCACTTAAGATTTAGTGGCTGTACGAGCCCATAATTCATATTCATATTAAATATTTTGGCAGTAAAAAGAGACCTGCGGCTACAGAAAAAGCCCCGTGGCTGTAGCCCAAATATCCAGACCCTAAACTGACCCCTGGGCAGCTCCAGTTCTGGACAGACAGAGACGCTATCAGCATATGCCATATGTTATATATGGAGGCTGAAAAAGTGACTCAGTTTAAAATGATGCTCTGTTTGTGAATCTCATGGTGCTACATTCACATAGACTGTATGTCTGTACAAATCAGAGCCCACCAATCAGTTGGTAGAGCGATTCAGAGCGATTCAGCGATTGGTAGAGCGATTCAGTCCCATAACTCCACCCCTCTTTAACCCCTGGGTCACCTCGCGTCCTGAATAGACGTTTGTGGTGATGCTGTGGACTCACTGGACACTTGCGAGCTTCTGGTGGAGTTTAACCCAGCAGTGTTCTCTAAAACTAGGTGAGACAGTGGTAGACAGTAATTTGTACAGTTATACAGCCAGCAGTGATGTTATCTGCCTTCCCACCTTCAGGATACATCATCAGAAGGGGGTTTTGATCTTTAAACTGGGATATCTAACTCTCGAGACACTGCAGCACCACTGTAGGGAGCCAGTGGGTGTGTTTACAAGTGGCCTGTAAGACTGTTGGTACTGCTGATAGTGTTATGCAGTGTATGAACCAATTTCAATTTAAAGACGTTTATTCCTACTGTAAAACGCTGCTTTCACTGTGAGATGATTTTCTTTTCTAACTCTGCGTTTTAAAGATCTCAGACGCTGCAGACTCGATCTCCACCGCCCCTCTGATCACCTTCGTGTGTTAATGTTGATGATGAAATATTACAGTGATGGTGGTGAATAATGAGGAGACGGAGCTGAACGTGTGTCTGTTTATTAGAAGGAGTAACGTTAGCGCGCTCGGCTAAAGCGTTTGGGAAATGGAGACTGAAACTGGGGAGCGGCGACGCTCTGATAAACAGCAGGGGGCGCTCTCACAGTATTCACAACTCACAGTTTATCACTCTTTAGTTTTGTTTTGATCTTTTTACAGCTGTAACTTACATTTCAACATTATTTTAATAATGTGTTTACGTTTCAACTGTGCATGTATGGTCGGTTGCTAGGAAACAGACATGACAGTTGTTTGTCGACTTTGATCGATTAGGTTAAGGTTTTCGTAACTGGAGATCAGCTTGTGTAATATGAATTTGTGAAAAATCTTATCTTGACCTGTCAGATAACTTTAGACTAAAGATAGCTAACCTGCACGTGTATGAATAAAGAGAAAAATAGAAAATAAAAAATAAATAACTGCCAAAGATATTATGAATGATTTTAAGTGAGGTTAACAAAGTTTAACTGATGGTCAGTCTGAAACTTGATGGGAGATAAACCACGCTTAACGTGGAATGGGAAGTGAAAGAGCTTTTTTACAGGCACAGCAAGACTTTATTTTGAAAGTGGTTGTATATGAAACTGTAAGCTATTATAGTGAATATAACTGCACACAACAGTGTGGCCTGATCATGCATGAGCTGAACATGATCACACATCAGCTAATACAAAAATAGGAAGGATGATTATTTAATTGGGTCAGATTTAACATGTTAAATGTAATGACGTCTGTAAACTTTGAGTAATTTTTCAAAAAAAATGTATATCTCTAAAAATGAGTGAATTTCATCCATCTACTAATAATTGTTAGTCAAGTCAAGTGTAAACAATTCCCAGCATAATCAAAGCAATCTGATTACCTTTTCAATTCACTGTATATCAAATGACACAGTAGTTAGAGTCCAGTACCAGCACTGAGTAAATAAAGTCCTTCCTTCCTGCAGGTTCACACTGACGTAGGTAAAGCAGTCACCAGTTCTTTCATTCATAGCTTGTGGTGGAGTGCAAAGAGGAAACGATCTGTGGGGGAGAGCGAAAGCCGTTCTTCCTCATTCTCCATTCAGAACTCGTGTCCTCCACCAATTACTGCCTACAGTTCCATTGTCCGTTTATCTGAACAGCAGCTACAGTTCCACTCAAAACAGCCATCAAGTACAAGTGCAGGAGTCATTTTTCAGGATATTTCTAAAGAGCTCAGATATCAGATGATCTACTTGCTTAAGAAAGGAGAGTGAATGTATAAAAACTGGAGTTCAAAAACTGATTAAAAGCTACAGAGAAATTGTGGCTCCTAACAACCACCTGGAAGAGCTGGTCGACCCCAAAACTGCCCCCATCAGATAAACAGCACTTAAAGCTTTCATCTCTGAGAGAGAGGAGAAAATCAAGCTGATCAGATCTGAAAACATCCACAGGTGTTTCTGTCCATCCTTCCACTGTGAGAAGACGACTCAGCGCTGTGGGTCTGAAAGGATGTGTAGCTGATCAAGAAGAACCTCACTGAGAAAAGGAGACGGACACATCAAACAAAGAAGCTGAACGATGGACTGACCACCCCAGAGTCCAGACCTCAACACCACTGAATGTGTTTGATTACTTCAGAAAATGATCAACCAGCTTCTAAGACTGAACTTTGGAGGTGTGTCTGCAGATTCTTTGAGGAGCTGAAAGTGAGTCTCCTGAAAAGAATGGAAGCTGGAATAAAGGGGAAGAGTGACTCACTGACTGTGCACAGCTGAGAGTAGAGTTAGTGGTTGAAAGTTCTGTGTAATTTCATGTCTAATATCTATTTTTATTCATCTAACTTGTCCTTCAGGGCAGTTTTGACTGGAAATGAAATAAAGGGGATCTGTGACTTTTACACAGTGCTGTTAAGCCCAATAGCAATAAGTCATATTGTGTGAGCAGCGGTGGGTACACTCTTAGCAACAAGGGTTCTATATTGTACCAAATAAAGGGTTCTTCTGGATCAATAATGGAACTCTTTTTGGTGCTATATAGAACCCTTTTCAAAAATGTTCCCTATAGAATCATCTCATATCAATCTGAAGAACCCCCCTTTCATGATGCAAATGGTTCCTAGAGTTTTCATCACTTAGGAACCCTTGAAAAACCATCTTTTTCACGTTTTACTTAATAAAATACATGTAAACTCTTAACAAAATGGTCCTTCAAGAGTTCCTTAATAAAGAAAATTGTTCTATATAGAACCAATAAAAACTCAAAGAACCTTTTTTTGGCACTATATAAAACCCTTTTTGCTAAGAGTGTACTTAAGTAAAACTCTCATGTATTTGTACTTTGGATATTTTTCAATCATGCCACTTTTACTTCTGTTCAAGAACATTAGAGATTAAAAGAATCTACTTTCTGCTCAGTTACATTATAGCCAATTATATTTATGTTTTTAATTTATGTATATTATTATATTATATTTATGTTATATTTTTGTGTTTAATTTTATTCTGTTTTGTTGGTGATGACATCTTCATCTGTACTGCTCTGTGATTGGTCACATCTTTAGCATTTTATTGTACACCAAAAACAGAAGAACAGAGTCGTACAGTCTTCAGTTCCTGTGCTGATCGATGCTGAAGTTCCACTGCAGTTCTTAAAGTTACGTCATACTTTGGTAGTTTTTCTACGAAGTAGCAGTATCAGTACTTTGAGTTGAGTATCGTTTCAGGCTCCTCTCCTCACCTCTGCATAGGAGGAGGATAAAGAAACCGGATGGCTGCAGTGAGCAGGGAGCACCGCCGGCCCACAGGGCTCTCTGTTTGCTAATGGCGCAACGGAAAACAGAGGATATTTGCAGACGTGCAGGCCGGAGTGTTTGACCTGGCACAGAGTGATAGAAGGCCTGTTTAAACTTCCACTGAACCATAAAGATATAAACTCCAACATTAATTCTCATAAAGGGTGAGAACTGTTTACAGAGTTGGGGGTAACATAGTACATGATAGACAGAGAGATAGATAGATCAATACTTAGATTGATAGATCAATATATAAACAGATATATCAATAGATAGATAGATCAATACTTAGATTGATAGATCAATATATAAACAGATATATCAATAGATAAATAGATAGACATAGACAGACAGACAGACAGACAGACAGATAGATAGACAGACAGATAGACAGAAAGACAGACACATAGACAGATAGATAGACAGACAGACAGACAGATAGACAGATAGATATACAGACAGACAGACAGGTAGATAGATAGATAGATAGATAGATAGATAGATAGATAAATAGACAGACAGACAGACAGACAGATAGACAGAAAGACAGATAGATAGACAGATAGATAGATAGACAGACAGACAAACAGACAGACAGATAGATAGACAGACAGACAGACAGACAGACAGACAGACAGACAGATAGATAGACAGATATATAGACAGACAGATAGACATAGATAGACAGATATACAGACAAACAGACAGACAGACAGACAGATAGACAGATAGATCATCATGCTTGTTGTATTTAGTTGAGGCGAAATGTTGTTATTTCACCTCCTTTAAGTTTGAGTGTCAAACAAAAGGATTCAAATCTTGAAAAGCCCAGTGGAAAATTTTCCAACCAGGACTGTTTTCTTTGTGGTGTCTTGGTAGATACACACAGGCTGCTCTCTCATTGGTTAGGACTTCAGGAGCTGGACTGAAGGCCTTACAGGTTAGATTAACTACCAACATAATTAGGAAGTGACAGAATCAACCAATCACACTCTGATTTACACTGGGACCAGTTTAACTCTGGACCTTCTGGAAGGATTGAAGAGACTCTCCAGCTGGTACAGATGTGTTTGGGTTTTAGAGAGGAACTCAGAAGTAATTACTTTTTACAGGAAGTAATTAGTAAAGTAATCCCGTTACAGATTGAGGTAAGTAATCAGTAATTTGAAATGGATTACTTTCAAATAATTACTCCAATTCTGTCTTTAAGACTTTTAGACTGGGCTTGTAGTCCAACCCAGCTTGCTCCAACCTTCTGTTTCAGTTCAATGGTCATATAAGTTGATATTAATCTCAGGAGGTTAACGAGTAAAACTACTGATGATTCAGTACAAGCGAAGTAAACAGACTGACGTGAGAGTAAATAAGCTGTTCACTGAAAAGGCGATTTTGAGCTGTCTTGAGCTGATATTTGCTTTACAGACAGAAGGTCCAGCGCTGAAGGTTTCGATGAGTTTACTCTCCTTAGCTACCTAAGCTAACCCATTAGCTTACTTTTAGCATTAGCCTACATTGGCTAACTTAGCTAGCTAACAGTCTCTCACAATAGAACACACAAACAACAGCTTTAGGTTCGCACTTAGTCTGAAATGACAAAATACACAAAATAATAAAGGAACACGGCGCCTGAGCTAAGATTAGCCACTTAGCTAAGACAATTTAGCCAGACAGCTTGGAAACACATAGAAACCATGAAGTGTTTCTGTTGGTTCCTAATGGTTTTGCAATGTGTTTTGGCTTTTTAGTGAGTTGATATCAGTGTAAAGGATCCTAATGGTTTAACAGATTCTAAATACATTTGATGGGATCTAAAGATGTTCTACAGGAAACTAGTGGTCTCCATTGGAAACCATTAAGCCAATTCCTATTAGAAAGTAAACCCATTAAGTTTTAATCTCTTAATTTCTAATGGTCCTTTTTCAGCAGGGTGGTTAAATAATTCATCAATAAGTTTAGTTTTAATTATATGTACAAAAAAAACTGTTGTAAGAAATGGACCCTCACAGAGCAGGTACTGTTTGGGTGGTGGGTCATTGTCAGCACTGCAGTAACACTGACGTGGTGGTGGTGTGTTAGTGTGTGTTGCGCTGGTATGAGTGGATCAGACACAGCAGTGCTGCTGGAGTTTTTAAACACCTCAGTGTCACTGCTGGACTGAGAATAGTCCACCAACCAAAAATATCCAGCCAACAGCGTCCTGTGGGCAGCGTCCTGTGACCACTGATGAAGGACTAGAGGATGACCAACACAAACTGTGCAGCAGCAGATGAGCTATCGTCTCTGACTTTACATCTACAAGGTGGACCGACAAGGTAGGAGTGTCTAATAGAGTGTACAGTGAGTGGACACAGTGTTTAAAAACTCCAGCAGCACTGCTGTGTCTGATCCACTCGTACCAGCACAACACACACTAACACTCCACCACCACGTCAGTGTTACTGCAGTGCTGAGAATGACCCACCACCCAAATAGTACCTGCTCTGTGGGGGTCCATGGGGGTCCTGACCACTGAAGAACAGGGTAAAAGGGGGCTAATAAAGTATCAGAGAAACAGATGGACTACAGTCTGTAACTGTAGAACTACAAAGTGCACCTATATAGTAAGTGGAGCTGATAAAATGGACATTGAGTGTAGAAACAAGGAGGTGGTCATGATGTTATCCTGACCGGTGTGTCTCTTGTTACAGGAGACTAAAATCTTTTTTAAAGGTTTTTAGGCTGCGGTGCTGTGCCGTCCTCCTGGTGGAAAACTCTTGCAGTGCTGAAGTCTGGCAGTGCAGCTCAGGGCCAGAGCAGGTTGTATAACTGAACGAGGACTCGTGCGTATGCAGGCTTGGCTGAGTATAATAGCGCTGCTCAGGCAGGCTTTCCTCACGCAGGCCCTGTTTAATCTGTGAGGCCAAGCAAAGCATGAGTAACGTGACCTGGAGTAACTCCGTCTGTGTGTCTCACCGCTTCACTTCTGTTCCACAGACTGGACGAGGGCATTCCTGGAACAGATGAATCTTTTATCGCCTCTGTGTTTATACCGCACCCTCAAAAGTATTTGGACAATTCAAACACTGGTAAACTTTAAAGAAGGTCTTTAGGCAACTTCATAAAATGTTGAATAAAATGAAGTTTGTTTGAGAGAAAAACCCTTTAGGAACAACATCAGACTGAAGGAGGACTCTGTGTGGAGAAAGCCTGGAAGGGAGTTCCAACCAGACTGCAGTAAGGTGTATGAAGAAGATTATGAAGTAATTACAACTTGATCATCTCATTCCCACACCTTAATAAGTGGCTATATGACTCATATATCTCATGGCCATGGCTTAATTATATTGTAGCCATGGCTTAATAATCTCATTCGCATGCCTTATTAAGTCATGACTATGACTTAACTGTCTCATTCCCTAACTTAACAATCTCCTCCACACGCCTAAGTTGTGGCCACAACTTAACTATCATGTTCCTATGCCTTCCTAAGATGTAGTAAGTATCTTGTCCCCACGCCATACCAAGTCACAGCTATTGCAAGGCGATAACTTCTATACCTCCTTCCCATGCAATAGTAAGTTGTGGCCACAACATTATCTCTTTCCCATGCCTTGCTAAGTCATAGATATCTCAAGGCCACAACTTAATTCTCTCCATCCCATGCTATAGTAAGTTGTGGCCACAACAAAAGTATCTTATGGCCACAACTTAACTGTCTTGTTCCCACATCTTCCAAAGTCATACCTATCTTGAGGCCACAACTTAACTATCATCTTTCCACAATATACTAAGTTGTGGCCACAACATAGGTATCTCATGGCCACAGCTTAACTGTCTTGTTCCCACGTCTTCCAAAGTCGTACCTATCTTGTAGCCAAAACTTAACTCTCTCCTTCCCATAACATATTAAGTTGTGGCCACAACATAACTATATCATGGCCACAACTTAACTATCTTGTTTCTGTGCCTTATTAAGTCACAGCTATTTCAAGGCCACAACTTAATTCTGTGGCCTTAATTCCCACACTATAGTACACAAAATAGTAACTTTCTGTCGTGACTGCCTTACTAATTCATCGCTATCTGAAGGCCACAACTTAACTCCTTCCTACAACATACTGTTATGTTATAGCCACATTGTAACTATCTGTAAACCTCACAGCCACAACTCAACTATCTTGTTCCCATGCCATAGTAAGTTGTGGCCACATCATAACTATCTCATGGCCACAACTTAACTATTCCCATGCCTTACTAAGTCGTAGCTAAGCAATTTCACTATCTATCATTGTTACTATCATTGTAGCTATCTATAAATCTTGTGGCCACAACTTAACTATCTTGTTCCCATGCCATACTACATCACAGCTATCTCAGGGCCACAACTCAACTACCTCCTTCCTATGCCATAGTAAGTTGTGGCCGTAACATAACTATCTCATGGCCACAACTAACTATCTTGTTCCCACACCTTCAAGTTGTTTCTTTTTTGTGTTGATGTCATTTCTATTATTTATTTGATTGATCTTTGTGCACATTTGAATGAAACATCACTTTTGTCAGTGATTTATTAAGTTGTAGCCATGAGTTAACGTCTTCATACTTTCTCATGGCCTCCTATTAATATCCCATTAACATATCTTAGTAAGTTGTGGCCACACATTATTTTTAAAGAAGAGCAGGGCCCTGTGAAGTATGGAACTAATGTCTAAAGGTACCTGACTGTAACGTGTGCCTCAGTTTCAGATGAATAAAATCTGCCTCGACTCTTTACTCTTTCATGTTGATGTGATGTATTTTATTCATGTTTGAACTCATTTGAATGGTCATTTTTCCAGTGTGTGAGTGTTTCAGAGAGGTTCTGCGTCTCCTTCACAGCCCTTTCTGCGTTTTTCACCAAAGGCTACTGTTTGGAGTTTAATGTGTTAGATTACAATCCTTTGATAAGGTAACTGACCTCACTTATGTCCGGCCCCCGTCTCCGGGTGGGTAGATCAGAGACAATGCCGAGAGGCCCCCCTTCATCCCTGAGGCCTGGGCTATTATTAGCATGCTGACGCAGGTGCTGTAACGCGTCACGTCTGATAGCCACAACAACATTGTGTGACCAGGACAGCTCCTGTTGCCGGGGGAACAGGGAGTGATTAAAAACTACTGGAGGCCTGTGATGCTCCACCCCATCCAGTCTCTTATCATCATCATCGCTCAAATGAACCCCCCCCACTTCTGACTCTCTGTGAGTGAATGAACACTTTCACACACATGAGGCTCTCTCTCTCTCTCTCTCTCTCTCTCTCGCTCATCATTTGCATAGTAAAATGGGTCTATGCATGGTGAAATGGTTCTTTAGATTGATGGAGATTTCTATATTGTATATGGTTCTAGGTAGCACCAAAAAGGGTTCTGCTATTGTTATGATGTCAACCTTGTATACAATAGAAGAACCCCCATAGAACCTTTTTCAAAACGTTTATACATAGAACCATAAACTACACATTCTTCATTAATCTGAAGAACAATTTCACCAAGCAGAGAACCGTTTAAGCATGAAAATGATTCTTTGTGTGTTCTTGATCCTACGTAGAACCATTGTCATTGACGTGGCTGCCTAAAGTAACACTAACTACAACCCCAAGAAAACCTCCCCATACAGATAATAAACGTGTAATGAGTATTTATCAAATACATCACAGAATGTATTAAACTGGCCATTTTTTGTATTTGCTTAATTTACTTTAGTGATTAGACGACAATTTGGAATTAAAAAAACTCACATCTGCCCTCCACGGAAAATAAATACAGAATTATTCAGATCTTAGACATTCACAGAAATTCTGTTCTAATCTTATTTCAACCCAAGATATTAATAAAGATAGTAGTAAGGTAAAAATAAACACACTCATCATTCATAGGATACTTTCTACTGAAAAACTTTCCCTTTTCTTAAAACATCTAATTTGAAAACATTTTCAACTTTTTCATTTCTTTAAAAGAGAAAGATTTAGATTTATTACAAGTTTAATATTTTAAATTTAAAAAAAGCTCATGTCACTACTGAAACACAGTTTTACTCAGTAGGTGGGGCCTTGTTTTAGCCCCACCCCTGCATGTCAGAGCAGGAAGTGAGGCTGCATCCCTGTCCCTCATGGCCACATGGTGAGCAGGTAGATCCCATTGTTTTGAAGTAAATGTGTCCCAAAGTCTGAAAATCAGTGTGGAACATTAAGAATCGCCATATTTTCTGCAGTTCAGCACTTTCTAGTGTTTTAGTGTAAAATATGATGATTTTCTGTGTGAACAGCTGTTCAAAGCTGTGTTTGATAGTCATGTGATCTCTACGCTGTAATCCCACGTTTTTAATTAAGTCTGTTGTACATAAAACTGAATATATCCCACATATTACTCAGCTGTTTTACATTTAGGGAACGTTTCTGATGATTTTGTACATTTAAATGGCATTTACGAGTTGAATGAACTCACTGCAGTTTAGTTGCAGTTAGTTGTTTTTATCTATGAGATATAAAATATTGTGTTTTTGTTTTCTGCAGAGATAAACATCTGATCTGTTGCCATGGCAGCTTTGAAATCGCCACATTCAGAAACTGAAGCTGCTCTGCTGTTGTTTAATCGATTCTCTCTCATTAAAGTTACTCAACAAATGTGTGTAACTGAGTGAGACTCACTGAGCTGCTGTTTGAGTGAAACACAGTGACATTTATTTTGTTAACACAGTCCTGTTGGGTGCAACTTCCTTCTTTCCCATTGGCTCCCGGCTCCAGCTATTTGCATATTGAGCTTCTTTACCTTTGATTTACTCACTATTAGCATGTTTTCATTCCACCCAGCCTGCCTTTCCTCAGGCGTCTGCTGTTCATATATGCTTTACTCAGCAGCCTGACCTGGAGTTTTAGCTAACAGGGTGGGTTATCGTTCTCTCTGCTGCTGAGTGGGGGTCCGTGCTGGTGGGTGACCCTTCAGTGTTGGGCAAAGTGCTCAATATCACAAAATGTTTCTTAATTATCTCTTGAAATGTATAATTAAATTGGGATTTAAGGTTTGACTAACTCACAAACTTAAATTAAAATAATTTGAATTTTTGAGTTGCATAAACAGCATTTACGTTAATCTAACACAACTTTTTTGTTTTTCTAACATGCACTGATTGGTATTTTAAGTGTATTGAACTTAGATTTGCTGGTTTGTTCACCAAAGCTTAACTTAATTTTGTTAGGGCAACAGATCACCTCAAATTTTTTAAGTTATGAGAGCTTATTTGGGTTTACACTGTAAAAATGGCTCAGTTCAGCCTAAAAAATGACTTCATGTGGTAACAAGTTAATTAACTCGTTTTATTCAGCCCAAATAAATACTTAAATGAACGATTCTTTAAATCAGTGTAGTTTTTTTAGTTCACTTTTTTTGACCATATAAAGTCATTTTTAGGTTGAAGTGGTGAGTCAGTGTTTAGAGTTGTGGTCAAATTGAGCTAAAATTGTCATCCCCAAACAGTCACTACTGCCACATTTGGTAAAGTTTGGGTAGAGTTGACTGTTTTGGTTATGACTAAATGGAACATAGTAGAGCAGAAGGAGTTTAGTCTAAGATCAGTAATAAATCCCAAGTGTGTTTCAGCTCTTACTTTGAGCCAGTTCAGGAGACTAGCCCTGATATGTCTTTTGCATTTGTCTTTATCTTTAAGATATGCAGACTCGAGTGTATGTGCAGTGATAAACATCTGATCCTGATTCTGGTCTTTGTTTTATTTTTTCCTATCGCTAAAATAATGCAACGTTTCACTAGCATCTCTATGGGAATCACTATACAGTATTAGCATCAAGCTAACTGAGGTGTACTTTCATTCTTTGTTTTGCAGTATTTTATAGCTTTACTATTTTTTTTTTTACTGTTTTATTGATGGAGCCTGTTGGCCTGTTAGCTATCTGAGCGTTCTGCTGTATTCTTATGTTTAGTATGTTTTCAGACACTTTGTATATATGTATGTGTATCGCTGCTGTTGGAAGAAAATATCACATCTCCATTTTTGACATTTTTTCAGTTTTTTACATAATTTGAAAATACATGTTACCTTTTACATCATATGTAAATTTCATGGTGAATGGACTAAAAGAAATGACCTAAAATTATTTGGGAAAAAGTCTGGTTTCATTGACTTACATGAAAAGTACAGCAGGTTTTTTCCTTCTCCTGTAAAGTTACCAATTTTGGAGATACGAGGTTTTCTTCCGACAACAGTGAAATACAGTTTGTGACTGTAATAAGTCATATATATTATACAGTGTACTCTGTATAATGTACATTTATTTTAGCCTTTTCAGATACCTGAAGTAAGCCATATGAACACTGAGATGAGTTTAGATTTTCGTGTTTTCATTTATTCATATGAAACAATACTTTGGAGAGTTTATAATAGGTTATATATATACCTATAATTAAAACTGTACACATGTGAAATGTCCAGTTACAGCCCGTAACTTGTGAGGAAATTTCTCTTTAATATGGGTTCATCTCTTTAGGTTTTCTCTAATTTTATTTATTACACAGTCAATTGTATCACTTTTTTATACTCATAAATCACTACTGTCCAAAAATAGCATCTCAAAAAGAACAGCTTTATAGGAGAAGGCAAAAACGTTCTTCAAGTTAATGTAAAGAGGCTTTATTTTGAGTAATTTTGGAGCATATAAACTAAAATTAGTTGACTCTAAATTAGTTAAACTCTAATCGTTTAATGCATGCTAGCCGTTCTGTTAACGTTCATGGCTCCAGACTGATAAAACCTGAACACTAAACTCCATCATGGTGAAAATAACAATCATGTAAAATGCAAACTTCACATTTAACATGAGAGAATGCTCTGACACGAAAATAACATTTTACAGAGAGAATTATATTCATAAATTAAAAAAACAAGAGTTGATTAACAGAAAATAACAATAATAAAAAGGAAAATGTTTGGGTAAAAGACTCTTCGGTCTGTAGGAGTGATCCAGATTAACTGATTTTAACTAGATTTACCAGATTAGGATTATGTACAAGAAATAGTCTTATAATAAGCTAATTTGAACAAATAAGTAAAGTGAACCCATAAACTTAGTGCAATTGTTATGTTTATAGTGTATTGGTCATTCATCTCACAAGATACAGTATTTAAATAAGGTTGGAATATTAAAATAAAAAAAACTGCAGGTGCATGTTTTTTTTTCAGTGATGACACCTTTATTGCTACTTTATCATATTTACATTTTTTATTTTATTTTTTACTTTTAGAATTTGTTCACATATAAAGCACTTTTCTGCTCTGTATTAATGTATAAAACCTGCCTTATAAAAAAGTTTATTATTATTTTTATTAGAATTAGTATTTTTCATTATTTTTCTGCAAGTGCTTTCTCTCTCTAGCGCTGCCATTGGCTGGCCTCGCTAATACATTCAGTTGCGTCGACCAATGAGCGCACCGCACCCTGTGACGCAGGTGAAGTGGGCGTGTGCAGCAGGGCCAGCGCTCTGACAGCCGGTCAGCCAATCAGGCTGCGTATGTTAATCCGAGCTCGTTTAAAGCGCTTTGAGCTCGCGGAGCAGGCAGAGTTGATTGAACAGCTGACCCAGGCGGAGTGGATTTTGGGGGCGGTTCGGTTTTTTGGTCTTTTTTAAAACATTTTTAGCGATGTTTCAACTTTATTGACGTTTCTGGGTGCCGAGCCGAGCCGAGCCGAGCCGAGCTGAGCCGAGTCGAGTCGAGCTGGGAATTGTAACCGAGGGGGTCTGAGCCCACACCGAGCTTCGCCTTCCTCGCAGCCTTTTCGCTTATTCTCCCCGGAGAACTTAGCTGGCCATGTCCTCGGCGGAGGGATCTGGGTCTGAGCAGAGCCGGAGGTTTTGCGTCCTGTCCTGGGAGCAGGTGCAGCGATTGGACTCCATCCTGGGCGAAAGTGTGCCCATCCACGGGCGCGGAAACTTCCCCACGCTCTCCGTCCAGCCCAGGCAGATCGTACAGGTCAGGAACCATGGTCAGATGCCCTCAGAAGCTCAGCCCAGACGGCTGTAGACATTGCTTAAAGTTGGCTTACTTTTTGGCCTGCTTCTGTCGTTGGAACTCTCCGTTCCACCTTAAATGGTGCAGCAGTTACATTCTGGCAACCCAGGCGCAAGAATGTAACTGTTGCACTATTTAAGGTGGAACGGAAAGTTCCATGAAAAAGAAGCTGGCCAAAAAAAGCTGTGAAACTGCTACACCATTTAAGGTGGAACGGAAAGTTCCAAAGAAGTAGCTGGCCAAAAAAAGAAGCTGCAGCCCCATTTAAGGTGGAACTGAAAGTTCCAAAAAGAATGATGCTTTTTTTTTTTCTTGTTCTTTATCAATGCTTACTTGATGCTCAGTGCTCGACCCCCACTGAAAAAGTTCTTCCATAGACTGACTAGAACATCCAGATGGTTCTTCAAGTGTTCTTTAGTAAAGGCAATGGTCCTATTACCATACAGGGTCCTTTCATGCTTAAATGGTTTTTCACTGTGATGGAATGGTTCTTCAGATTGATGGAGAATGTGCTGTATACGTTTCCATATAGAACCTTTTTGAAAATAGTTCTATATAGCACCAAAAGGGGTTCTGCTGTTGTTAGACTTACACTTTTTGGGTGCCACATCAATCTGAGGACCTGTTTTACCATCCCAAATCATTCAAGCATGCGAATGGTTCTATATAGACCTCATAGTTCTCAACAGAACCATTTCATTTACTAAAGAACCCTTGAAGAACCATCTCTTTTAAGAGTGTAGAAAGACATCATTATTATTATTGAGATAGATCAGTTAATAGAGATATTAGAGAGTCCAGTCTTTTCCAGGTTTGAGGAAAAAAAAAGTTCTGTTGTTCTTGGTTGGGTTCCAGCTGTTATTGCGCAATCGCTTTTCCGACTTAATCGATTTGCCGTCCGGCATCCGGAGAGACTCTCAGGCAGCTACTGTTTGTCCAGTCTCTCATAAAAGATGACATATTTGTGCAGCAGAGGGACAGCTCCGTCGGAAACGGCCACGTGTGATGTTTAGATTATCACACAGGCTGTCTCCATTGTTCTCCAGGGCAAGTTCTGACCCAAAAGTATCCGGACAGCCCTTAAAATGAGTAAATTCAGCCACTTTAGTTGTAATTTAATGCCTTGCCTCGCCTCATTGCCCTTAGCAGCAACAGAACGTATCACAGCATTGAATCTAGAGATGCACCGATACCACTTTTCACCCTCCGATACCGATATTTGATCCTCATATCCTCGACTCTAAAGGTGCATATAAAGATGCTTCTTCAAAGGTGTTTAATTAAAGACAGTGGTTCTATATACCATGAACACTCACCTCATCAAGATCCACATGCATGCTTAAATGGTTCTTGCAATGATTCTATACAGCACCAAAAAGGGTTCTGTTGTTACAGGCTTGACATCATAACAATAGAAGAACCCTTTTGGATGCTATATAGAACCCTTTTCCAAATGTTTTTTATAGAACCATCTACAGCACATTCTCCATCAATCTGAAGAACCATTTAATGATGAAAAGAACCCATTAATCATGCAAAGGGTCCTTTGAGTTTTCATGGTTCCATACAGAGCCATCTTCTTTACTAACCATCTTGAAGAACCATCATTTTTAAGAGTGTAATGTATACAAGCTTGACATTGTAGCAATAGCAGATGCCTATTCATAAACATTCTATGTAGAACCATATGCAAGTGTTCATGGTTTCACATAGAACCACTGGCTTTACTGAAGAGCACACTTTTTAAATATGTTATATTGGTGTTCCGAGTCATAAATAATAACATGCAGTGTTTTTATTTTTTTAAACATAAAATGTGGGTTTATATTTTACATTGAAACATAAAATATAAAATGTGCCATTACTTTTTCACACACCTTTTTATGTTAAATTAAATGAGCAGTAACTGTGTGTAAAATGTGCAGCAGTGTGATCTCTGTAGAGTGTGTGTTCACTTATTTACACAAAACACAGAGTTTGACTGGGGGCGCCCAAACTTTTGCACACCATTGTATTAAGGCCTAAAGATATGGTGTTTACTGGTTTTCTCGATGGACACTGGTGACAGAATGTGAGATGCATTGCTCTTGACAAAGGATCTAAAAAGAGTCTTTAATTATTATTCAATAATTTAAGTATTTCAGGTTAAAATTTAATTAATTTAATTTTCAATTTAAACACCCAAAACTTTGGGTCTCTTCAGGGCCCTTGGAAATCTAATCTTTGCCCTACCACCAACCCCCACCCTGCACCCCCCACCCCCTCTCCCTTCACAGTGCCCCTGCCTTTAACCCTTTATTGCACAGTGTTGCCTCAGGGCAACAAATCCATTTTCTGTGTTTACAAAGACATAATACTAATTTAATGACAATGAAAGGGTTAATAATGAAGGGAAAGTTTGAATAAACCAATAAAGTTCTTGCACTTGGTCACATCGTCTACTGGTGGGCTTTTTTTAAAAATGTGTTTCTGGCTCAGTGTAGGTTGCAAGTGAGACATTTCTTCACTGGACAGTTTCCAGCAGAAGAAAGAAGTTTTCATCATTTTTCATTCCACCAAACGTCTACTAAACGTATGAAGTTCATATTCAGTGTTATCTAAGTTACACTACACTCAGAAGCTGCTAAAACATCTTTGTTGCCTAAAAGCAACATTGCATTACTAAAACTACTTTTTATTTGTATTTTTACAACTTCTTATATTTTATCCTGATATTAATGGTTATTTATGGTTTTAAGGACTGTTTGGTGTGAATGTGAAAGCAGAAATGTTTTTTTTTTTTTTTGTTGCATTTACAGTTTTTACAGATGAACAGATGGTGTAGTTGCTCAGTTTCCTTCCAGATATTTAAATAAAAAAATCTTTCTTGAATGCCTTATTGCAATAAAATGGTGCCTCAGGGCAACACATGGCAACAAATGGATGTGCGTGCATTATGTTTTAAAAATAGTTTTTAGAGGGTTAAAGTGCACCCGCTGCCTGTACAGTAGAAAAGCACTGACCAATAGAACGGGATGCTCTGGTCACCATACCCAAAGCCAAGCGTGGGCTAGAGAGGTCTAAAGCCCGCCAGGACTGGGCTGTGGAGCAGTGGAACTGTCCTCTGAAGAACGGTTGGACATATAATGTATGTTCCTGTAAACGTACAGTAGCCAAACGTGCCTTTTAACAGTGCACTAACTTATAAAGCCCTCACGCTGCGTATTACGCTATGGCCCTTCATGCGGTTCTGTTTATTTATGGCCGCTCAGATTCAAGGAAGCCTATTCGCATCATTAACATCGACAAAAGATATACGGCACATTTAGTCAGTGGTATAAAAACAGGTTTCATAAAACCTGCCTCTGAGGCAGAAGGGCCGTTTCGGGACGCTTGCAGCAGCATCTGCATTAAACATTAGTGGATCTCCTCAGTAAGACCTTTCCTTCCTCTGTCCACTGATGGAAAACAGAACGCTGCACGTGGAGCTCGGGGCGGTGTGGGTACTGCAGAACGGAGGGTTCTGAGGGAGCTTGAGCGCTTTCAGAGGCAGATCTGTTGAAAGTGCTGATCAGGGGCTGTTAGGGTAGGACGATATTGCGGAAATACAATGTCACGATACTTCAGTCCACTTTTTAATGATGATGCACGAGATGTCAATAAAAACAGACAAAAGAAGCCACATTTTAAAAATACTATCAAAAATGTGTTTTGTTCAAACTCAGCTAATACACTGTGATTCAATTAATATTTCTACACACTGTATTTATAGATTAACCCCTAAAACCACAGTAGCACAAGTATGAGCTTAATTTCTGTTGCAGTTTTAATTGAAAATTAACCATGATATCAAAAGAGAACTGCACAAAACTCTTTAAGCTAAAATACACGTTATTTGAAGTTTTAACTCTATTTTGTTTGTTTTTCCTTTTTTTCTGTTCACTGTTATAAAACTTACAGAGTTACACAGAACCCTTGAAGAACCATCTTTTTTAAGAACGTACATATCTTTACTGTCAGACCTCCAAAAAAGGACCTTTACAGGAGGAAAACATTCTTAATTTTCAGCGTAAGTGAAAGTACTCAGGCATTTCCAGATAATGTAAAAAAAATAAAGAATGACAGAAATGGAGATACAAGGTTTTGTTTAGACAGCGGTGATATATAACTGTGACGTTTACGCCACAAAAAACAAACTCTTCATGAGTGAAACGCTCATATGAAGATGATAAATCTTTTGTTTATTTTGTTTGTTCTATAAAATTGGTTACTATGATCAGTCTTACCTTAATTTATGTAATTTATGGCACAAAACATCCCTCAAACAGGTTTTTATTATTATTATTGTTGTATTATTGTATCAGTAGTTATGATATTAATTCAAGATTTATTCACTTGATTTAAGAAGTAGCTCCCCTTAAATCGTCTCACTTCAGTTGATTAAATTAATGCTATAATTATGCTAATTATTTGCCAGCTTTCCTTTTTTTAATAAGTCATGTTGTTGCTTTAGTACTCAGACCAGAAACAGTAAAAGAAACTTGAAAAGTTCAGGAACAAATTTTAGGTTGGCTTGACAAAGTTGTTGTTATGCTATCCCAGGTGGTTGCTAAGGTGTTGCTAGGATGTTGCTATACTGTTCCAGGTGGTTGCTAAGGAGTTGCTAGAACATTGCTGTGGATCTCTGAGGTACTGTGTTGCACATTTTTCCTCCAGAAACATTCTGGAGAGAACAAGTTGTTCTGCTGTAGCTTTGGGCTGATAGTTGATTGAATAAATGCTGATATTGTACAAATTATCATTCTTTCGTTTGTTTCTAAACTCTGTTTTCATCTTAAACTCATTTTTTCGTGAGTCTTGTTGTTTCTCCACTCAGACTACAAACAGTAAATGACACTAGGAGTGAAAAGTTCATGAACGGAGTTTTAACTCCTCTCTCATCGTCTCACTTCAGGGACTCTGAGGTGGTATTTAAAAGTGTCTGCAGTGAATTTAGTGGTTGAGGTTTGCAGAATTGGATGATGTGATCTGAAGTCATTAAAGGTGAAAGTTCTGATGGTTGTGCTGTTTGGTGAGGAGACTCGGCTAATGGGGTTTAATTCGAGAATGAAGTGTAAGGTTTTAGCAGCAGTGCAGTGTCCCTGCGTTTTATTCCTAAGAGTGGAAACAAAATCTGTGGTGCTTATATTACATATTTTCTAACTAGTGTTAAGAAATCTTATATCATCTATCACACTGCCAGATTTTGCCTAATATGAGCACTTATATCTTTTTTACATCATGTATGTTTTTTTAGATTTTTTTTTTTGCAGTGTGCATCGTGCAGACTGCTTTAATGCTTTAATGATCTATTGCCCAGCTATTATTGATATTATCTCTTTACAGCAATAATGTCTATAACTGAAATGTAAAATTCCCATTGGTCCTTGTTCTCTGAACACAAATCTGAAGAAAGAATTCTGATTAGGAGGAATTTATTATCATTTTCCATATCTAATCTTTTAGTCACAAGACTGCCGACTTCAAACAAATGGCAGAAATCTATATTTTCAATAAAAGCATGAAAGTTATGTGTAATAAAAATAATCGAATGGTCACTTTTAGTTTTTTTTTTAAAACTAAATCATCTCTTTAGATCAATCAGATCCACTTTTGTTGCATTTTTCCTCGTCAAACTAAGTGTAGTGGTTGGACATTAATGGGTTAAGTGAAGTTTGTGTTTATGTTGTCTGTTTGTCTCTTTAGACTGTGGAGTGAAAAAAAGCCCAAACATCTCTGACACCAGGAAGAAATGTGAGAACAGCTGAGAGTCAGATATGATCTCTTTATGTTAAGTGTGGTTTTGTATATGATCTCTTCCTGCTGTTTGTCAGTAGAAAGATAAGCCGAGCCTGTCGGGTGAAAAGTAATGACAGTTTTCAGTCTCTCTTACTGAGTGAGGAGTCATAAAAATCTGATCCCTGAGGTCATAAATCATCACTACACCGAGAGGCGCTGTGGTGCTCGGTGGTTTTCTGGCTCTGTTTGTGGCGCTGAAAGGCTAAAATGCTCTTTTGGTAACAGTTAATTGAATAATTCAATTAAAAATTACAGTGTTCAGTTGACCCAAGATGTAGTTGATCAGCCAAGACATGTTTGAAGTCCAAACTTTGCTTCTGTAGTGTAGTGTTGGAGCTACGAGGCTAATGTAGCTAACAAACACTAGAAGTCAGTAGTCACCCAAATAATTTCTACAAAACTTCTCTCAACTTGCTCAAACCACATCCAGCTCTTCATTATTAACTATTAACCTAGGAAACCATAGCAACCACCTGGGATTCCATAACAATGGCCTAGCAACAACATAGCAACCACCCAGGATATCATAGCAACAGCTTAGCAACAACATAACAACCACCTGGAATTCCATAACAATGGCCTAGCAACATCATAGCAACCACCTGGGATATCATAGCAACAGCCTAGCAACATCATAGCAACAGGCTGGGATATAATAGCAATGGCCTAGCAACACCATAACAACCACCTGGGATACCATAGCAATGGCCTAGTAACACCTTAGTAACCACCTGGGAGAAATGGTTCCTAAATGGTTCTTGCCTTGTACTGTTCTAGAAGAAATCCTAAATTGGTATGAACCTTTAATCCTATATTGAATAACTGCACATATCATTTCAAAGTATGGGTCATTAGAAGAGCTTTCAGTCTACTGAGGGGTTCTTAAGGGAACCAAACTCGATCAAAGCCTTGGGCTGGTAACTTCAATAAATGCTGATGTTTTACAAAAACTATCCTTTTCATTTGTTTTGAAATAAACACTCTGTTTTTATGTTTTATTGTTATTTTTCTTTTTAATTAGTCATGTTGTTGCTTCACTACTTAGACCAGAAATAATAAATGGAACTAGAAGCGAAAAGTTCATGATTGAATTTTAAGTTGGAGTCAAAGATGTTTTTTTGGTATCCCAGGTGGTTGCTAAGGTGTTGCTAAGCTGTTGCTATGCTATCCCAGGTAGTTGCTAATGTGTTGCTAGGATGTTGCTTTGCTATCCCAAGTGGTTGCTAAGGTGTCGCTAGGCTGTCACTATGCTATTCAAGGTGGTTGCTAAGGTGTTGCTAAGCTGTTGCTATGCTATCCCAGATTGGTTGCTAAGGTGATGCTAGTCTGTTGCTGTGCAATCCCAGGTGGTTGCTAAAGTGTTGGTAGACTGTTGCTATGCTATCCCAGGTGGTTGCTTAGGTGTTGCTGGGCCATTGCTATGCTATCCCAGGTGGTTGCTAAGGTATTGCTAGGCCGTTGCTATGGATTTCTGCGGAGCTGTGTTTAGAGTGTTCCTTTTTTCTACTTTTGCACATTTTGTACAGAATAAGCACTACAACATTTTCCCTCCAGAAACATTCCAGAATAATTTTTGATGTACTTTGTGCTTCTAAAACTTTTGGTTTGCTCTCTCATTGGGTGAGGGGGGGTGAGGGGGTGGGGTTACTGACAGGCCACGGTTTGGGCTCTGAAAGAAAATACAATCCAATATAACCTCCAATAGGCTGCAAATGCACCTTATAAACTCTGTAATAACTTAGTAATGCAGCAATGCAATATTCTCTCCTACAGCTGAGCTCTTATTTTCACCTTATAATAAAATCTAACATATAGGACCAAATTCAACTTTATAACTCACCTGGAACTGTTTCACTGCTCTGCATTCGTATGAATGTTGCACTGTGTTTTGTTCCTCAGTAAGTTTTGCTCTAAGTGCAGTTTTAATGGTCTTGGATTTTGAATGCGAGCTTCATTTCAATAAGCACTCTCAGACAGTAACAACATTCCAGAGGATTTTAAGTAAGTGCTTAAGTGTTCACAGGACCCACAATAAGCTGTGAAACCGATGTCATTGCTTGCAGTTTAGACCATTTTAAACCTCAGGAGTAGATGCAGTTCTGTTTCAGTGAAAGACACAGTTTGCTGAGTAAATCCCATATTAAAGTAAACACTGGGGACCGAAAGTCTGAGAGCACTATTGAAAAAAAACTTCTGTTTTAACACAAGGTTATTTTTATTACAGTTGATATTACCAGCAAAGGAGTCTGAGTGAACAGTAGGATCTTTGAAATTTTAACATGAATTTCACATTTTCATAGTGTTTGTCCTAGAAATCATGAGTATTTCTTCATTTTCCTTCTTGTAACTTTTCTTTGTTTTAAATGTTTTAAATTCTAAGACTTTTTCATCCTCTCGTGTTGGACTGATGGCAGACTTCGACACTGCAGGGACTCACTGTCGCCTCTTGAGTTGCAAAGTGGTATTATGAGACAGGACGGGCCAGTGCTAGCTGGTCAGCATGCTAACTTCAGTAGATATCTATAATAAATTGCAAATTGCTTCTTTAAAGGGCCAAAATTAAAAATGAACACTCACTACATCTGTTGTAAACATGCTTGCTCTCCTCCTTCAGTGGGCCTGAAGTGTCTATAGAGCAACATTTTTCAGTTCAAAGACTAAAACGTCCTTCTGATCTTGTACTTTGGTTGTTGGTAACTTGTTGCAACTGAAGATTGATCACTGTAGTAATGCAGCTCCCACCATGGTGGGAGTTTGGGGTCTTCTGTCTGCTGTAGTTCGTGTCTTCACATCATCATTTCAGTGGAGAGAATGTCTTACTCAAACCACAGAAACGACGAGGAGGACAACAAGCTAAAGTTAGCCTGGCTATCTGTAAATCTAACCTCAGTTTGGCTCCTTTTCTCTGACGATAAGATAAAAACCCGGCTCTGGTTGCTGTTTTCTTAATGATCATGTTGGGTGACCGAGGGAGAAGTTATATAAATGCTAGCTTGGTTGTATTTATTGGCTCAGTGAGCACTGAGGATCAGGTGAATCCACAGGGATTCCCAATGGCTGTGATCTATTTGCATAATGCATGCATGAGAGAACAAAGAATGAAAACATGAAAATGATACAAAGTCCTGAATTCTGTCGAACTTACGAAGCTGTGGGATGTACTGCTGCACAACACAAAGAATAACATATTAAATGCTAGTTTAGGTGGAAATGCCATGAGATAATTAGCATAATTAAAGCTGGGACCTGCCAGTAGATTAGACACAAATCATATTCATTACAGGCTGTTTACTACATTAGCAACATTAGCATTGCTGTTGCGAATAATACCCAAAGTCTGCAATCAGGAAGTAATAAATGAAGGAAGAAAACATTAAAAAAGCAGCAGGAAACTCTCAGAACCCTCCTGCCCAGTTCCTGCTGCCTTCCTGTGCTCTCTGGTGCCAGAGACCGAGCTCGTAAGCGCTTCATTCATCCCTCCTGTTTGGCAGAGTGCAGCGCGACTGGCTGCCCAGAGCACCAATTGGTGTCCAGGGTGCAGTGAGGTTCTGTGCTTCTGGCCCGTACCCCAGACCCGTAAAGCACGCACTCCTACCATCATGTGCTAAAATAAAGTGCAGGAGCAGGACAGGGCCAGCGCGAGCTGGAAAACCAGACCAGGACACCAGAACGTGTGTCGCCAAGGCGTTGTCAGCACCAGACGGGCCAGTGTGTTTGCGGCTTTTTTTATGAGTCTCCAGAACAAGGTCGGGGGAAGTGTTCTCCCGGTTTTCCCTTTCCAGGTGTTTTGGAACCTCAGTGGCAAATAGAGCTTTCAGTCTGTTCGGGTTGGAAAAATAAATTATGAATAATTGCAGGTCTCAGTCGGCGGAATCAGTTACTGCGCTGACAGTAAAAACCTATTCACTGCTGTTTCACACACCCATTGTTCCTGTATATCTGACAGTTTCAGTGAATATCACGGTATATGTACAGTCGGGTGCTGAGCACCACCGGTCAAATGAAAAATGTGTTTTGTTGATTTTCTTAGTGAAAATAAGTTAACACATCCTATACTGGATGCTGCCCAGGCCTTTCTGCAAATTTTAGAAAAAAGAAATATAATATGTAAACTCTGCTGTAACCCTTGCGCAGGCCACATTTCATGTTTTATTTAGTCAGCAAATAAACAGTAATCGTGCTTTAAAATGTGACGAAACATGCCACAGAAATCAGTTTTAGATGCTTTGAGTAAAACCTACATTTGTAGGTTAACAGTGGCGTATTATGGCATGTCCCTTCGCTTTTTCATACCCAGAGTATCAGAGCATCGGAATTATTATTATTATTATTATTATTATTATTCTATATATTCAAAACAAAACTGAACAATATACAGATGAATGTGAGTCACTGTTGCTTTCTAACCCTCGACAGAAACACTGCTAAATGCTTCATGTCTGATTTTCTACTAAGCTGATTTTGGAAGCTTTTTCTTTGAATTTTCCGTTCCACCTTAAATGAAGCAGCAGTTACGTTCTGGCAGCTCTACAGGCCTGAGTGTAACTGCTGCACCTTTTTAAGGTTCTGCTCTAGCTACGATGTCAAATTTGTAACAATAGAAGAACCGTTTCTGGTGTTCTACAGACCTCTTTTCAAACAGGGTCTATACAGAACCTGTTTATTTTCTGTTCTGTTACTTTTTGGTTACTGGGGTTGTGGTTAGTGTTTCTTTAGGCAGCCATGGCAGCATTTAACAGCAGAAATACACAGACTTCTTTAGTGAAGAAAATGGTTCTATATAGAGAACCGCGAAGAACCATTTGCATGTTTAAAGGACTCTTTGCAAGGTGAAATGGTTTTCAGATTGATGGAGAATGTTTGCTGCTGTTCTTAGCAGCAAAAAGTGTTCAAGCTTGACATCGTAACAATAGCAGAACCCTTTTTGATGCTATATACAACCATATACAATATAGAAATCTCCATCAATGTAAAGAAACATTTCTCCATGCAAAGAACCATTCAAGCAAATTTCATGCGAGCTCTATATAGAAAGACCATTGTCTTTAGTGAAGAACCTTTAAAGAGCCATCTTTTTTTAAGAGTGTGTGTTTGTGGCGTAGAGTAATACAAACTACACAAACGAAGTAAAAGTACACAAACTGAACTATTGTTTACCTGAACTGTTGTTAAACACGTTGATGATGTTGATCTACATTCCATGCTACATTTATCATATCTAATATAGATGAGTGTTCTGTAAACGTAGCTGTTGAGCTGAGCTGGTTAAACAAGCTCGGTGCTGCAGGCAGATATGGTGCACACTTTAGAACATCCTTGGACCACAGAGTCGGATAAAACCGAAAAGATGAGAAATTATGTCTCAGCTCTTCTACAATCAGTTGACATTTGCTTTTCAAGCAACATCAGGAGAAACAGCTTCAGAGAAAAAGGCAGGGTCAGCTAAGTGACCTCGAGTTTGTGTTCTATTCTTTTTTACAAGATTATATTATTAAAGATAACAGCAAACTACTGCCACAACTTTTGCAGAACTGTTCTAGTATTATGTTCTTGTATTTTACCAAGAATGCGCTTTCACTATACTGCTTCAGTGTTAGGGACCATCTCAAAATTACCGGACAACTTGCTAAAATTTCACCATAAGTTTTTTTTTATTCCTTTTAAAAAGCAGTGCATTTTGTTATACACTCTTAAAAAAGATGGTTATTTAGTAATGGGAAGGGTTCTATCTAGAACCATGAATTCCATTTCATGCTTAAATGGTTCTTTGTGTGGTGAAATGGTTGCATTTGGGTCTATGTAGCACCAAAACTGATTCTTCTACTGTTACAGGCTTGACATTGTAATAATAGCAGATCCGTTTTTGGTGCTATACCGAACCAATCTTGGTGCTGGAGGCAGATTTCATAACTGTCAAAACAGATTCAGGTCTCAGAAAAAATTAGAAATTATGTGTTTTAGAAAGGTTCTATATAGAACCATGTACAACAAAAGGTTCTTTGGGTGTTCATTGTTCTAAATAGAACCATTCCCTTCACTCCTTTACTAAAGAACCCTTGAAGAATGTTTTTTTAAGACTGTAGCTATAGTAGTGGAAAAAATGAGCTTCATTAGAATGAAATTTTACTATATTTGTTAATTATTGTATTTATTAGAACATGATAGTTAAGGTGGACGCGACTCCGCTTTGTTGCTTTTGTTGGCTTCTCTCCAGCACATCTTACTGACATGATACTTCACACTCGATGTGCTTCGGTGGTAAACATATTCACGGCATGGCAGCTGATGGAAATTACTTTGGTTTTATAAAGAGAGCCTTTATGGCACTCACCTTTTAAAAGACGTATGTGTTATTAAATAGGGCTGTGGAGTCGCAGCAACAGCGCAAATAAAAACGAGCTCTATCAGATGGGCTTCAGGGTGGAAATCTGTTACCAGTACAGGCCTCATTTAAGGCAAGGCAAGTTTATTTATATAGCACATTTCATACACAATGGCAATCCAGTGTGCTTTACATAATTAAAAGCAAAAGGAACATCAAAAGGAAAAATGAAAACAAAGTGCTTAATAGTGAAAAACAATAAAAGATAAAAATCTTACAAGAAAGTACAAATTACATAAAGTGGAATAAAAACATAAAAGGGAAGTAAAACAAAGGGCTTAAGTGTTTTAAAAATGAGCTCATTAAGGGTGAAGTGCTTTAAGAATAGAGCTCAATCATAAACACATGAGAAGAGAAATGAGAAACTGAAGGACGGAGTTCTGTGTTTCCACCAGTGACTCATTTCATATACACTGAAATAGCGCTCAGTCTTAAAGTGTCTTTACTAGCAGAGTGTCCGGCGCAGACGAGTGACCGTATAATGGTTACGTTCTCTCACTCCACGACTGTCTGTTTGGAAGCTTTGGGTTACCAACATAAACACTTTCCTATCTGGGGAAAGAAAACAACCCGGAGGAATACGGCGTTCCAGTAACAGTTTGGTTGGGTATTCAGAACCCTGTAATTTCACCCGCGAAACTGATATGAGAGTCAGGCCGTCTATTGAAAGACACCCCGATCTGAAAGGCTCAGGCCTTTTACTGGAAAATGTGTCATTTTCCACGGTGAGCAGTATCCCAGCAGCCCGTGTGCCTGTCTGTAACTCAATAATCACTGAGATAAGTTGCTCCGAGCTTTCACCCGTATCTGCAGTGCTGAAACGGTCGCATGGCATTTAGCCTCCGAGAGGGACGCACTGCCAGGACGCTTGTGTAACTGTGCTGACAAATAGGCCACCAGGCTGCTGGAGGGTGGGTGAACGGTGGGAGGCAGGAAAGCAGCCTCAATTCATGAATGAATGAAAGAGAGAGTCGGGGGGGGGCACCACTGGGGAGGAGTAGACTGGCTTGCTGTGCTTGTGGAGTCTCTTACAACACTAACAAGACCCAGCATGGTCTACAGGAGGCCAACACAATCACAGATACTGACCGCTCGTCTTCCTGGTGCTAACTAGACTAAACCTCCTAAATCCTGTCCTAACTTTAGGATGAACCCCAACAGGGTCCTCACTTCTGTTTAAGGTCCGTTTCTATGGTTTTTAGGCAGCTGAGTCAGCAGCATAGTTCACTACCAGCATAATGAGCTCCATTTATTTCCTACTGTAAAACGCTGCTTTCACTGTGAGATGATTTTCTTTTCTAACTCTGCGTTTTAAAGATCTCAGACGCTGCAGACTCGATCTCCACCGCCCCTCTGATCACCTTCGTGTGTTAATGTTGATGATGAAATATTACAGTGATGGTGGTGAATAATGAGGAGACAGTTTCTTTAATGGAAATCGTATGAATAACACTGAGCACGCTCTGAAAAAGATGGTTCTTCAAGGGTTCTTTATTAGAGAAAATGGTTCTGTATAAAACCGTGAAAACTTAAAGCACGCTTTGCATGATTAAATGGTAAGGGTTCTTGACATTGATGGAGAATGTACTGTGCTGATGGTTCTGTATAGGACGGTTTTTAAAAGGGTTCTATATAGCACCAAGAAGCATTTTTCTGTAGTTACGATGTCAAGCTTGTAACAGTAGAAGAACCCTTTTCGGTGCTATATAGAACACTTTTCAGTACAGTACATTCTTCATCAATCTGAAGAACCCTTTCACAATGCAAAGAACCCTTTAATTATATAAAGGGTTCTTTGAGTGTTCATGGTTCTATATAGAACCATGTTCTCTACTAAAGAACCCATATTTTTTACAAGTGTAACTCGATATCTTTCATCAGTAAACTTTTGTAGTTCCTGCTGGTGTGGGTTCATGGACAGAACTTTATGCTAATAGCATCCCCTGCTGGACTGCTAGGTGTGTTCCACACCCACACACTTACTATATTACTTAATATATTACTCTATTAATAAACATTGTTATAGCGGAAACCATGACTTTATATTTAATCAACTTTTTAATAGTTCTCAGTTTGCTTCCCCAACATGGTGAGAACTCTTTCTCATCATCACCCTCAAAAATCTGCCCCAGAGTAGCTGTAGTTTTTCAAAAGCTCCTCCCACCTTCAAGTTACATCATCAAATCTCAGGCTAGAAACACTGCAGCAATGCTTACAACAGATGTAGTGATAATCGTCTGTTCATTTTGGCCCGAATGTCTCCTGAAACTGATCTTACTCTGGCTTTATTGGGGGAAGCTGTCTAGAGCTGCTGGCTGAGATGACCATATATTATCGTTATTGTGAGAAACTCTATTGTGATACTCTTTTCTGAGTGTTTGATGGGTCATGAGCAGCACTTCTAGTGCACTGAACAACGGCATTGATCATTCAGACCAATTATAGAGCGTGTAAACAACAACAACAACAGCAAGGACCAATGTACCGTAACAGCATAACCTGCATAATGAGAAGTGATGTATAGCAGATTGGGTGGCAGCCCAATATTTTATTATTTTATTCATTTATTTTACCTTTTTCCTTCCATTTTTTCTTCATTATATGTGAGATGTAATCAGAGAGATTCAGAGTGGTTTGGTGTGAAATGGTTCAGATGTCTTTACAGTGGTGGTGATAGGAACCAGGGGTCGCCATGACTACAACACAAATATAGACATGTTTTATTTTTATTTTTAATAATAAGTTTTCTTTGGGGACTATTTTGCCTCACAGCGCCCTGCATGTATCCCTCCACCATGAATGGAGTTTAAGTTCTCAAAACTATCATAAAACAGTGTCTCAGTCATCAGGCAGTGAATTCATAACCATTTCATGTAGGAACTTTCTGTGAGGGAGCTTTTAGAGGTGGACGTCTGGTTCCTATCACCACCACTGTGAACAGTTCTGACTCAGTAAAAACTAGCTTGGTTACAAACTTCATAAAAACTGAATGGTGATGCATATCGTTGTGAAAGTGCCTTAATCTTTTTGTCTGTATTGTTCTTCTCACTCTAACAGTGTGTGTCAGAGCTCTCAGTAGGTGTGCATATTTGATTGTTCTGACAGGTGTACTCACAGACTAGTGTGAGCTGTCACAGGTAGATACACCTGTTCAGACTGAGGGCTTTGGGTTTTTTTTTGATTATTTCCTTTTGTTCTTCAGCTGTCATAGATTACAGAGAGCTTCAAAGACTTTTGACTCACTTCTTCTTCATAAAGATGCCATTCCACTTAGAGAGTCTTGCAGTCTCAGTGCAGTGCTAGAAGAATGGAGAAGAAAAGTGAATCTCTGGTAGAGATCTACACACCTGCTCATTAAGCAGAGTATCAGCGTACCATTATATCGAGGCTGCATATTTTACTTAACCCTGAACCTGGGTTTGAAAGTTCAGCAAAGTTCAAAGTGAACCAGGTTGAACTGTGTGTCTGTGGCACTCGCTCAGAGAGAGAGAGAGAGAGAGAGAGAGAGAGCTGCCAGGAGCTCCTAAACAAAGACAAGCAGTGACTTGTCATTTCCCAGGGATAATCCGCGTGCTTTCAGAGAACCGAAACCCTCCCGACGTAAAGGGATACGGCTGAGTCTCTCACCTGTGTCAAATCGCGGGGGTGGGGGGAGGTTTTGGGGGGGTGCACTTTGTGGAAGAGAGACTAAATTCTGCCTCCGTGCCTCACAGAGAGAAGCAGAAAGATTATTCAGTGTTTTCCATCCCTCAGTGTCTGTGGAAGACATGTAAAGATACCTGCCTCATTTGAAACAGTCACAGATGAACTGTTGGCCTGAGGGCAGACGTGTTTATATGTGGTGAGACACTTAAGGTGATGCTGATGTCCCAAATGTGCTCTGGATGAACTATAAATTTTCTTTCCTTGGCTTTATCAGAGCTATATAAAACTATTTTGAGCTCCTGTACAAGAATATATGAGTCTGGAATGTTTTCAGGAATCAGTTGTGCTTTTTGCAATTTTGCACAACATTAAAACTGAACTCTGTGCTTGGAATAAAAAGCTCTGCTAAAGCCTGAGTAGACTGATAAATCAATGTGATCAGTTATTAATCTCAGTGTTACTGAGCTCTGCTAAAGCCTGAGTAGACTGATAAATCAATGTGATCAGTTATTAATCTCAGTGTTACTGAGCTCTGCTAAAGCCTGAGTAGACTGATAAATCATTGTGATCAGTTATTAATCTCAGCGTTACTGAGCTCTGCTAAAGCCTGAGTAGACTGATAAATCAATGTGATCGGTTATTAATCTCAGTGTTACTGAGCTCTGCTAAAGCCTGAGTAGACCGATAAATCAATGTGATCGGTTATTAATCTCAGCGTTACTGAGCTCTGCTAAAGCCTGAGTAGACCGATAAATCAATGTGATCGGTTATTAATCTCAGCGTTACTGAGCTCTGCTAAAGCCTGAGTAGACCGATAAATCAATGTGATCAGTTATTAATCTCAGCATTACTGAGCTCTGCTAAAGCCTGAGTAGACCGATAAATCAATGTGATCGGTTATTAATCTCAGCGTTACTGAGCTCTGCTAAAGCCTGAGTAGACTGATAAATCAATGTGATCAGTTATTAATCTCTGTTACTGAGCTCTGCTAAAGCCTGAGTAGACTGATAAATCAATGTGATCAGTTATTAATCTCTGTTACTGAGCTCTGCTAAAGCCTGAGTAGACTGATAAATCAATGTGATCGGTTATTAATCTCAGCGTTACTGAGCTCTGCTAAAGCCTGAGTAGACCGATAAATCAATGTGATCAGTTATTAATCTCAGTGTTACTGAGCTCTGCTAAAGCCTGAGTAGACTGATAAATCAATGTGATCGGTTATTAATCTCAGTGTTACTGAGCTCTGCTAAAGCCTGAGTAGACTGATAAATCAATGTGATCGGTTATTAATCTCAGCGTTACTGAGCTCTGCTAAAGCCTGAGTAGACTGATAAATCAATGTGATCGGTTATTAATCTCAGCGTTACTGAGCTCTGCTAAAGCCTGAGTAGACCGATAAATCAATGTGATCGGTTATTAATCTCAGTGTTACTGAGCTCTGCTAAAGCCTGAGTAGACTGATAAATCAATGTGATCGGTTATTAATCTCAGTGTTACTGAGCTCTGCTAAAGCCTGAGTAGACTGATAAATCAATGTGATCAGTTATTAATCTCAGTGTTAATAAACTCTTCTTTGAGGGTCGACCAAACTAATAATCTCAGTAGTGGACGTGTTTGTGCGTGATAATCTGTGCTGTACTGGATTCCTGCTCTGGGTATTGAGGGAGCAGCATAGATTAAAAATTCAGTATTTCCAATGTGGCCTTCCATGATGTATTCCTAATGTATTGTAAATATATTCTAAATGTGCTACTTTTTAGGTATTGTAATGGAATACGTTACTGAACACATTTAGGATTTTTGGTATTCAGAGTATTTTGCCCACAATTGTGCAAAACTCCAGTGCTGGGTGCTGGAGTGAGCTATTGATCTGTGTTCATCGGTTCCAAACAGTTTGATGTGGATGGATTAAGTGTTCAAACAAGGAAATTGCATCATGTATGATAATTAATAGAACGCTTAATCTTCACAATGCACTGTCATCTCCTTAATGCACTGATGTTTATGCATCGGCATTGTTGATCGGCATCAGCTCACAGTTCCCATTTTGGTAAAAAGTCAAGAGAGAAAATATAATAACCTAAATACGTAGATTGGAAAACAGCAGGTTAACAAAGCACAGAGCAGAACAGCCATGAGCAAGAGCAGCCATTCAAACTGCTGTCTGATAACTCAGAGCTCATCGGCTGGTGAGTCTGTCAAAGTACATTTAGTATTGAAGCTTCGAGTCCAGATGGATGTGTTGGACTTCATGGAGAAAGAAAAGGCCTGAGATCACTTATGTAAATGATTTTAGGTGTTTTTAAGTTATATGCTTAAGGTATAGATTTAAAGCTACAAAAAAAAATTACAATTATTTACAGATTTTTGCACTTTCCACTTAAAGATCTTACGTAGCTCACCAAGACAAAATTCACTTATGATGTTTTATATAAGTGACCTCTGGTACTTAATTTATAGAAGAGAATTGCAATTAAGTTGAAATTTCAATGTTGGTCAGAAAAACTGCAGTTGATGTTTTCCTGAATTCGTTCAGCAGTTTAGTTTTCAAGTGACAAAAGTGAGCCTAGATCGTTCATCACGTAAAACCGTCCTCTCCTTTCTCCTTTTCAGGTGGTCAGGGCCCGGCTGGAGGAGAGGGGCGTGGTCGTTCGTGACGTGAAGCTCAACGGTTCAGCGGCGAGCCACGTTCTCCACCAGGACACGGGCCTGGGCTACAAGGATCTGGACCTGATCTTCGGCTTGAGCCTGACCGACGACAGAACGTTCCGCCTGGTGAAGGATGTGGTGCTGGACAGCCTGCTGGACTTCCTGCCGCCAGGCGTGAGCCGTGAGCGCATGGGCGCCCTGACGCTGAAGGAGGCGTACGTGCAGAAGCTGGTGAAGGTGTGCAATGACACAGACCGCTGGAGCCTGATCTCGCTGTCTAACAACACGGGCAAGAACGTGGAGCTGAAGTTCGTGGACTCGCTACGGCGGCAGTTCGAGTTCAGCGTGGACTCCTTCCAGATCGGCCTGGACTCGCTGCTGCTGTTCGACCGCTGTTCCGAGACGCCCATGTCCGAGAGCTTCCACCCCACCGTGCTGGGCGAGAGCATGTACGGCGACTTTGAGGAGGCGCTGGGTCACCTGCGCTCCAAAACCATCGCCACGCGCAGCCCTGAGGAGATCCGCGGTGGCGGCCTGCTCAAATACTGCCACCTGCTGGTGCGGGGCTTCCGGCCCGCCTCGGAGGCACAGATGAAGACGCTGCAGCGCTACATGTGCTCGCGCTTCTTTATCGACTTCTCGGACATCGGCGAGCAGCAGAGGAAGTTGGAGGCCTACCTGCAGAACCACTTCAACGGCATGGAGCACAAGCGCTACGAGTGCCTGGTGACGCTGCGGCGCGTGGTGGACGAGAGCACCGTGTGCCTGATGGGCCACGAGCGGCGGCAGACGCTGGCGCTCATCTCCGCGCTGGCCCTGCGCACGCTGGCCGAGCAGAACGCCATCCCCGCCCTCGCCAACGTTACCTGCTACTACCAGCCTGCGCCGTACGTGCGCGACGTCAACTTCAGCAACTACTACGTGGCGCGCGTGCACTCGCCCGTACCCTACCGGACGTGGCTGCCCTGCAGCTGAGCGACGGGAGGACACCACAGCGTCCTTATTCGGTTTTGTAAAGGAAAGATTGCTTTTTTTGGTTATCAGCTTGTTTAAGGGCAGGACAAAGGGCCTTCTCCGTAGCAGCCGGTCGGGAGAAGACGAAAGACGTTTAAATGCGTCTTTTTTTGCCAAACGTCCCCATTTTTTCCCCTCACTAAGTTATAATGAACTCTGCTGTACTGTAAAACTGGTTCGAGCCGTTCTGTGTTGTTTCCTTGAACATTCCTCTGAGACTTTGAAGACTTTGGTCAGTGTGCTAAAGATAGAGGGAGAGTACTTCTCTAGTTTACTTCTTCACATGTACTCCATTTGTATTTGACATGAAATGTTTGTAACTTATAAGACGCGCCTCGCTCTTTGTGGAGAAAAACGAAATCTAAACAACTGGATTCTAGCCTTGTGCCGAAAGCTGTGTTCAGTTCTGTCTGTGGTTTCCAGATTTCCTCCCTCTTATTTGAACTTCTGAGGACCAAAGATTTTTAGTTGAATGGAATGTTTGTTACTTCTGTGATTCCCAAGTGCCTGAAAACCGACCACAAACAGAAAAGTGTGTAAAAGGTGGAATTTTCATCCTTTGGGCTACTGTACAGTATATTTTTATGTTTCAGGGTCAGGGCCTTTCCTCTTCACATCTTCTAAAAAGACATTAAAAGGTTGAAAATGATTCCAGATCTCGTTTTCCTGTTTTTTAGAAACACAAATCCAGGACACAGAGTATATTGCATGTAAAAGTTTGGGTACACATGCTTGAGCAAGGTGTTTACATGAAAATAAGTTACTGCATTATGGAGTTTATTTTGTGCCTCAAGTTTCAAGCAAAATATTCAGTATCAAAATGTCAGAAATTTGTTGCGAAAATGAATAGAATTAAATCTATTTTTTTTTTTCAAAAAAAACGATTTCTACTCATTTTTGCTCATTTGGGTATATTTTTTCCTTTTTGCCAGATTTGCTTTCATTTTTTCTGTTTGCTGATTTTGCTAATAATTTTTTGCCTCTGAAATTTTACTTTTTTTCTGAATTTTTCTTTTGCTTTAGACTTTTGGCACTTTTGAACAGGGGCGGGTCTTAGAAAAGGGTGTTCACCTGCAGTGTCTATTGGTCAACAGATTTGGAGTGACAGATGCCTAAAATAGCTGAGGAACCATTTAGCGATATGCTAGCAAGCAACTACCAACCACCTAAAATACCAATAAAATTATATAGCACAACCCAAGCAATACCATAGCAACACCTAAAATACCACAGCAACCATCTAGCACAACCCAAGCAATACCATAGCAACACCTAAAATACCATAGCAACCATCTAGCACAACCCAAGCAATACCATAGCAACACCTAAAATACCATAGCCACCATCTAGCACAACCCAAGCAATCCCATAGCAACACCTAAAATACCATAGCAACCATCTAGCACAACCCAAGCAATACCATAGCAACACCTAAAATACCATAGCCACCATCTAGCACAACCCAAGCAATACCATAGCAACACCTAAAATACCATAGCCACCATCTAGCACAACCCAAGCAATACCATAGCAACACCTAAAATACCATAGCCACCATCTAGCACAACCCAAGCAATACCATAGCAACACCAAAAATACCATAGCAACCATCTAGCACAACGCAAGCAATACCATAGCAACACCTAAAATACCATAGCCACCATCTAGCACAACACAAGCAATACCGTAGGAACATCTAAAATACTATAGCAACCATGTAGCACAACCCAAGCAATACCATAGTAACACCTAAAATACCACAGCAACCATGTAGCACAACCCAAGCAATACCATAGCAACATCTAAAATACCATAGCAACCATGTAGCACAACCCAAGCAATACCATAGCAACACCTAAAATACCATAGCAACCATCTAGCACAACCCAAGCAATAACGTAGCAACACCTAAAATACCATAGCAACCATCTAGCACAAACCAAGCAATACCATAGCAACACCTAAAATACCATAGCAACCATGTAGCACAACCCAAGCAATACCATAGCAACACCTAAAATACCATAGCCACCATCTAGCACAACCCAAGCAATACCATAGGAACACCTAAAATACCATAGCAACCATGTAGCACAACCCAAGCAATACCGTAGCAACCACCTAAAATACCATAGCAACTATCTAGCACAACCCAAGTAATACCGTAGCAACCACCTAACATACCATAGCAACCATCTAGCACAACCCAAGCAATACCATAGCAACACCTAAAATACCACAGCAACCATCTACCACAACCCAAGCAATACCATAGCAACACCTAAAATACCATAGCAACCATCTAGCACAACCCAAGCAATACCGTAGCAACCACCTAAAATACCATAGCAACCATCTAGCACAACCCAAGCAATATCATAGCAACACCTAAAATACCATAGCAACCATCTAGCACAACGCAAGCTATACCATAGGAACACCTAAAATACCATAGTAACCATCTAGCACAACCCAAGCAATACTGTAGCAACCACCTAAAATACCATAGCAACCATCTAGCACAACCCAAGCAATATCGTAGCAACACCAAAAATACCATAGCAACCATCTAGCACAACCCAAGCAATACCATAGCAACACCTAAAATACCATAGCAACCATCTAGCACAACCCAAGCAATACCGTAGCAACATCTAAAATACCATAGCAACCATGTAGCACAACCCAAGCAATACCATAGCAACACCTAAAATACCATAGCCACCATCTAGCACAACCCAAGCAATACCATAGCAACACCTAAAATACCATAGCAACCATCTAGCACAACCCAAGCAATACCATAGCAACACCAAAAATACCATAGCAACCATCTAGCACAACCCAAGCAATACCATAGCAACACCTAAAATACCATAGCAACCATCTAGCACAACCCAAGCAATACCATAGCAACACCTAAAATACCATAGCATCCATCTAGCACAACACAAGCAATACCGTAGCAACACCTAAAATACCATAGCAACCATCTAGCACAACCCAAGCAATACCGTAGCAACCACCTAAAATACCATAGCAACCATCTAGTACAACCCAAGCAATATCATAGCAACACCTAAAATACCATAGCAACCATCTAGCACAACCCAAGCAATACCGTAGCAACCACCTAAAATACCATAGCAACCATCTAGCACAACCCAAGCAATACCATAGCAACACCTAAAATACCATAGCCACCATCTAGCACAACCCAAGCAATACCGTAGCAACCACCTAAAATACCATGGCAACCATCTAACACAACCCAAGCAATACCATAGCAACCATCTAGCACAACCCAAGCGATACCATAGGAACATCTAAAATACCATAGCAACCATGTAGCACAACCCAAGCAATACCATAGCAACACCTAAAATACCATAGCAACCATCTAGCACAACCCAAGCAATACCATAGCAACACCTAAAATACCATAGCAACCATCTAGCACAACCCAAGCAATACCGTAACAAAATCTAAAATACCATAGCAACCATGTAGCACAACCCAAGCAATACCATAGCAACACCTAAAATACCATAGCCACCATCTAGCACAACCCAAGCAATACCATAGCAACACCTAAAATACCATAACAACCATCTAGCACAACCCAAGCAATACCATAGCAACACCAAAAATACCATAGTAACCATCTAGCACAACCCAAGCAATACCATAGAACACCTAAAATACCATAGCAACCATCTAGCACAACGCAAGCAATACCATAGGAACACCTAAAATACCATAGCATCCATCTAGCACAACACAAGCAATACCGTAAGAACACCTAAAATACCATAGCAACCATCTAGCACAACCCAAGCAATACCGTAGCAACCACCTAAAATACCATAGCAACCATCTAGTACAACCCAAGCAATATCATAGCAACACCTAAAATACCATAGCAACCATCTAGCACAACCCAAGCAATACCGTAGCAACCACCTAAAATACCATAGCAACCATCTAGCACAACCCAAGTAATACCATAGCAACACCTAAAATACCATAGCAACCATCTAGCACAACCCAAGCAATACCGTAGCAACCACCTAAAATACCATGGCAACCATCTAACACAACCCAAGCAATACCATAGCAACCATCTAGCACAACCCAAGCGATACCATAGGAACATCTAAAATACCATAGCAACCATGTAGCACAACCCAAGCAATACCATAGCAACACCTAAAATACCATAGCCACCATCTAGCACAACCCAAGCAATACCATAGCAACACCTAAAATACCATAGCCACCATCTAGCACAACCCAAGCAATACCATAGCAACACCAAAAATACCATAGCAACCATCTAGCACAACCCAAGCAATACCATAGCAACACCAAAAATACCATAGCAACCATCTAGCACAACCCAAGCAATACCATAGCAACATCTAAAATACCATAGGCACCATCTAGCACAACACAAGCAATACCGTAGGAACACCTAAAATACCATAGCAACCATCTAGCACAACACAAGCAATACCGTAGGAACACCTAAAATACCATAGCAACCATCTAGCACAACGCAAGCAATACCGTAGCAACCACCTAAAATACCATAGCAACCATCTAGTACAACCCAAGCAATATCATAGCAACACCTAAAATACCATAGCAACCATCTAGCACAACCCAAGCAATACCATAGCAACACCTAAAATACCATAGCAACCTTCTAGCACAACGCAAGCAATACCATAGGAACACCTAAAATACCATAGTAACCATCTAGCACAACCCAAGAAATACCGTAGCAACCACCTAAAATACCATAGCAACCATCTAGCACAACCCAAGCAATATCATAGCAACACCTAAAATACCATAGCAACCATCTAGCACAACCCAAGCAATACTGTAGCAACCACCTAAAATACCATAGCAACCATCTAGCACAACCCAAGCAATATTATAGCAACACCTAAAATACCATAGCAACCATCTAGCACAAACCAAGCAATCCCATAGCAACATCTAAAATACCATAGCCACCATCTAGCACAACCCAAGCAATACCATAGCCACCATCTAGCACAACCCAAGCAATACCGTAGCAACCACCTAAAATACCATAGCAACCATCTAGCACAACCCAAGCAATACCATAGCAACACCTAAAATACCATAGCAACCATCTAGCACAACCCAAGCAATACCATAGCAACACCTAAAATACCATAGCAACCATCTAGCACAACCCAAGCGATACCATAGGAACACCTAAAATACCATAGCAACCATCTAGCACAACCCAAGCAATACCGTAGCAACCACCTAAAATACCATAGCAACCATCTAGCACAACCCAAGCAATACCGTAGCAACCACCTAAAATACCATAGCAACTATCTAGCACAACCCAAGCAATACCATAGCAACCACCTAAAATACCATAGCAACCATCTAGCACAACCCAAACAAAACCATAGCAACACCTAAAATACCATAGCAACCATCTAGCACAACGCAAGCAATACCATAGCAACACCTAAAATACCATAGCAACCATCTAGCACAACCCAAGCAATACCATAGTAACACCTAAAATACCATAGGCACCATCTAGCACAACCCAAGCAATACCATAGCAACACCTAAAATACCATAGCAACCATCTAGCACAACGCAAGCAATACCATAGGAACACCTAAAATACCATAGCAACCATCTAGCACAACCCAAGCAATACCATAGGAACACCTAAAATACCATAGCAACCATCTAGCACAACCCAAGCAATATCATAGCAACACCTAAAATACCATAGCAACCATCTAGCACAACCCAAGCAATACCGTAGCAACCACCTAAAATACCATAGCAACCATCTAGCACAACCCAAGCAATATCATAGCAACACCTAAAATACCATAGCAACCATCTAGCACAACCCAAGCAATACCATAGCAACACCTAAAATACCATAGCCACCATCTAGCACAACCCAAGCAATACCATAGCAACCACCTAAAATACCATAGGCACCATCTAGCACAACCCAAGCAATACCATAGCAACACCTAAAATACCATAGCAACCATCTAGCACAACGCAAGCAATACCATAGCAACACCTAAAATACCATAGCAACCATCTAGCACAACCCAAGCAATACCGTAGCAACCACCTAAAATACCATAGCAACCATCTAGCACAAACCAAGCAATACCATAGCAACACCTAAAATACCATAGCAACCATCTAGCACAACCCAAGCGATACCATAGGAACACCTAAAATACCATAGCAACCATCTAGCACAACCCAAGCGATACCGTAGCAACCACCTAAAATACCATAGCAACCATCTAGCACAACCCAAGTAATACCGCAGCAACCACCTAAAATACCATAGCAACCATCTAGCACAACCCAAGCAATACCATAGCAACCACCTAAAATACCATAGCAACCATCTAGCACAACCCAAGCAATACCATAGCAACACCTAAAATACCATAGCAACCATCTAGCACAACGCAAGCAATACCATAGGAACACCTAAAATACCATAGCAACCATCTAGCACAACCCAAGCAATACCATAGCAACACCTAAAATACCATAGGCACCATCTAGCACAACCCAAGCAATACCATAGCAACACCTAAAATACCACAGCAACCATCAAGCACAACCCAAGCAATCCCATACGAACACCTAAAATACCATAGCAACCATCTAGCACAACCCAAGCAATACCATAGCAACACCTAAAATACCATAGCAACCATCTAGCACAACCCAAGCAATACCATAGAAACCACGTAAGGTACTATAGCAACCATCTAGTGATATGCAGGCAATGGTTTAGTTTCTCTCCAGTTAAATACGTCTGGTTCAGCCTTCTGTGTGCAGCTGTGTAACACAGTGATCACCTACAGCTCCACAGTCTGGACTAAAACGGTCTATTTTGATGTAAACTGACTCTTATAGTGACATCATCATCACACTGATCTGATACGGGACTGCAGATAAACTGGTTTTGCATTGTTGACAATAGTGATTCCAAACTTTAGAGCAGTAGTGAACATCAGGGCTGATCCACCCAAACATTACCTTTTATCACCCCACCTCGCTCTCTCTCTCGCTCTCTCTCTCTCTCTCTCTCTCTCTCTCTCTCTCTCTCTCTCTCTCTCTCTCTCTCCTCCAGACTGCTCCCCTCTTTCTCCTTCTTTAACTCTCTCTCTCACTATCTCTCTCTCTCGCTCACTCTCTCTTCCTCCAGACCCCACCTCTCCTCTTTCTCCTTCCTTAACTCTCTCTTTCTCTCTCACACTCTCTCTCTCTCTTTCTTTCTTTCTCTCTCTCTCTCTCTCGCTCGCTCTCTCTTCCTCCAGACCCCTCCCCTCTCTTTCTCCTTCTTTAACTATCTCTCTCTCTCTCTCTCTCTCTCTCTCTCTCTCTGGCCAACACACTGAAATGACAGACAGACCCCATCTCGTCTGTAACCGTGGGAGACAGTCCAGATGGTTCACAGAGGACTGTTTTCAAGCTGAATGTGCGTCTGATTTAGAGATTCGCCTCGTCTGAGTCCGTCTGGTGAGCCGAGAGCTCCCATTCGTCACTGTCAAATCAAAGCCTCGTAATGTTTCTGTTTTTTTCATTTTTTTGTGCGTCTTGAAAACAACGTCTGTCTTTTACATCATGTGAAGCCTTTATGATGAAAGGACCAATAGAAAAGCTCCAAAATGACTTGGAGTAGAATCTTCTTACATTTACATACATTAAAACTTCAATATTTTTCATTCTCTTATAGAAAAAATAGCTGCTGACGCAGCTTCTCTAATCTCCATAGAAATAGACCAATAGAATGGGACGCTCTGGAGCTGCTGCACATTAGCCTAAAGTCTCCATGTCCAGTGCCCAGCGTGGGCTACAGGGGTATAAAGCCCCCCCAGCATTGGACTGTGAAGCAGTGGAACTGTGTTCTCTGGAGTGATGGAGCTCCATCCAATACCTTTGGGATGAGTTGGCGTGATCCAGAAGTGGTGTAAATCTTCCCAGAAGAGTAGAGGCTGTTACTGCAGCAAAGGAGGAACAGCTTCCCAGAAACTGACCGACTCACATTTCTTTACAGTGGTGGTGATAGGAATCAGGGGTCGCCATGACTACAACACACATATAGACATTTTATTTACTATCCAGAACCACCAGTGAACCTGCACGAGTCTTCTGAGTTTATATGGAATGTTGATGATGGAAAATAGTGGAAAATCTGAAATAATGAGTTTTCTTTGGGGACTATTTTGCCTCACAGCCCTCTGCATGTATCCCTCCACCATGAATGGAGTTTAAGACCAAAATCTTCTCAAAGCTATCGTAAAACAACTGCTGTGTTTACATGAAGAGATTTTTGCCAATCCAACTGAATACATTCAGATTGTAGATTCAGACTGAGGTGCTTATCTCACTCTACTCAACAGTCTGATGAAAATCTCTGTTTACATGCTCACTACAAGTAATCAGATCCAAAATTACTTACATACGCAGAGAAGCGCTTAGTGTAGACGTTACCATGACAACCAGCATCACGTGAGTCCAGTCAGAGTGAGATGGGCAGCAGTGAGCAGCGCTTGTTTTTAATCACTTTAAAATGATGTTAGACTCAGGAAAACGTCCTTCATGTGTCCTTATGAAAGACGTGTGAGGGGACGTCGTCACGTCCTGCCACATTCTGAGACCCTCCGTCCGTCCTGCTGACTATTTTGAAGCCTTTTAAAGTTCAGAGCATAAACTTCGTCTCCTCTGCAGACCAGTTTCTGCTCCGCCATGTTGAACGGTATAAACTCTCACTATGACGCGACGAACATGATCAGAACGGACTTAAACTTTCTGATTGGGAATGTAATCAGATACAGGCGTTTACACGGATATTATTCTTCTATTTAACTGATTATTTACAGGATTACCCACCTCGATCAGTCAGATAGAAACTGTATTCGGGGTGGCCTTAATTGGACATAGTGTTTACATGGACTCCGTACTCCAATCAAGAAATCTGATAAAGAAATTCGATAAAGAGGCTGGAATTTAGCTCAGTAATCAGATTTCTCAGTGCATGTAAACTCTTACTCTGATTTCTCAGTCTGTGCATGCGCAAGATCAGACAGTGGATGTCATGAGACGCAGCAAAACACCATTGGAGCGGCGCTGAAACCAAACACGAAATAAAGGATTTGAATATTCTCCATCTTCTAGATGATGTATGTTCATATTTTCAGGTATAAAAAAAGCTTAACGTTATGTTTACGTCTTGTCTTCTTCTGTGAGAAAATCCGATTACTGTCTGACTCATGTAAACCCAGAGTTTCCCCATTATCTGATTACTCAAGTGCATGTAAACGTGTTGATCAGATTCTGACAAAATCTGATTTTCTGCAGTTATTGGATTATTATTAAGCGCATGTAAACACACTCAACAATCAACATAGAACACATGAAAATTGAGTTACATCGTTTACAACTTAAACACATCATATAGTTCAGTGGGCACGAGGGTCCTGACTTCAGATATTCCGTGAATCCATGTATGAAGAGTTATAGGGGCAGCATTGATGATAGTTTCAGATAGAAGATATCCGATAAGATGTGGGGCCAGTGATGTGTGGACAGGTTGTGAGGGGGCAGCCAATGCTGGACACTAACTGTTTTTGCTGCAGTTAAGCCAGCCAGCCATATTTTCTGTGATCTTTCTGTAAGGAATTTAGAGTTATCATTAAATAAATGAAGGTCAGGGTCAGTGGGGAAGTATGTCTTGGTCAGAGAAGAGACAGAATCAACAAAAAAGCGTAAACGTTTGGGCAGCCCCACATAATGTATGTCGCAGACATATAGCCATTTCATGTAGTAACTTTCTGTGAGGGAGCTTTTAGAGGTGGACGTCTGGTTCCTATCACCACCACTGTGAACAGTTCTGACTCTGAATGAGTTTGTTTACCACTTAACGCTAAATTCTGCAGAAATGTTGACTCCATTATGTCCTTAATTTCAGAAGAAATCGACATCCTTTTGGGCCTACAGAGAACAGCTGAGCTGCTTCTTGAGTAGTTTGGCCAAAGTGGAGCAACTGTTTGGAGGCAAACGGTTCCGCATGACTTGGGCACACCCTTGGTTGGGATGTCGGCCTTCATCCAGATCCCTTTTTCACGGTGCTCCTGGGCTTCTGCTGCTGAGAATGCCGTGCCAGAAGAGTGGAGAATAACATCTCCTCTCACTGTATGGGCTTTAAGTGGATTGTAAGCAGCTCTGGGTGTCTGAAAGCTTCATTTGTCTGCTGTAGACAGACGGATTCCAAACGCTCAGTCTGAGCTGCAGTAGTGGACGCGTGGCTCTGCTCTGGGCTCAGCCGTCTGGGCCTAATGTCATAAATGTCACAGAAAAGTAGAGGGGAAAATGTGAAGCTTTTCCACTGGAGTTAAAACAAAACAAATCAGTGCGGCCTCCGGGCAGACGATGCCTCATCCCTTAGACAAACGGGAGATTTCTTGACGACTTGCTAATTGTAATATGGAATTGCAATTAACGAGGGACAGTAAAAACAGCAGGGCTAATCGCCCGCCGCAGACCGAGTGTGACGGGCAGATTTCCCCCGGTGCTAATTTAAGAGGCCTCACAGAGAGAGCGAGAAATGCTTTCTGTCAGTTATGTGTCGAGATCAGACAGACACGAATGTCACTTTTTATCGCTAATGCTAATGCAAAGAAAATGGCATGTCATTTAGATCCCTCCGTCATCAATCACAGGCCTTTTTTCATGTGGGAAAGTAGATGGGAAGGTAAACAGTAGCCATCCAGCATGTGGAAATTACACAAGGAGAACAAAATGCTCCTCTTTGGAGGCGGACTCGAATGGAAAGCCATATGCTGTGCTGAGTAATTGTTTCCATGCACACTACTGCTATCTGTGAGCTCTATCTGAGAGCACCGAGACGTGGAACGCTCAGAACTATGCGCTAATCACTGAAACCTACACTGCAGAATCAGAAGCACCGCACAGAACGCTGATATAAGAACAGGGTGGCAGTAAAGGCTTCACACACTGTGTCTTAGCAAGTAGTATGTATCCTACACTGTTTTTCAAAGTATGATTTATGACCTGATTCATGACTCTGATTTACGACCCATATGATTTGTGGCTCTGTGATGGACAGATTGGACAGACATTTTAACAAGGGGGCCCTCTCCCCACACTACCCATCCACCCCTCCCCATCACCTCCCTCATCACCCCCACCCATCACCACACCTCACCCCAAAGATTTACGACCCCCTGTGCGACAGCCCGATTTATGACACCCCTCTCTGTGACAGGTCAGTTTGAGGGACAGGTCTGTCATGGGTTGGGTGTTTTACGACACCCCCCTCACCCCACACCCCCTACCACCAACATTTGTGTTGGGGTAGCATGGCGTGGGGTTGGTGTGAGGTGTGAATGATGAACCCTTTCATGTAGGTTTTCACTGTTTGTAGTTTGATTGTGGATTCTTAGCTATGTGTGTTTTGTATGTCTCCAGCGTGTTAAAAGCGCCAGAATGTCAAGACGAATAAAAACAAAAAGGTTTTAGAGAGGCGTGGGGGGGTTAAATCGTTGTTATCAGTGTGTCTCCAAAATGTGTTAAAAGTGTCAGAAAGTCTAGATCTCAAAAACACAATTCATTTTGAAACATTTATTTAGTCGTATTGAAACTATTTGCTTTGCTAGTTTTTTCTTTTTGTTAATGATTGCTCTGGCTGTGTGAACAATGTTCCTAGGAATAAGATTCCGGAGTGCGACCAGGTTGGTGTTTGTCCAAAGATCGTGTTGTCGGTTTTAACTATGAAAAAGAGACTGTTACACTATTCATTCTCACACCCGAAGAAATTGACTGGAAATACGAATGAGTGACTTTTGGTCGCACGGCAACGTCCACACTGGGTAAAGATAGGAGAGTCACTCTTATGTGTATAGAATAAAATTCTAATTGTGCTTTTTAAAGGCTACAATAAGGTTTTCAGTTACTTACACAAGCAAACACAACAAACCACACGCAGAATCAGCTGGAGAGATTCTGAATTTTATTTTGGTTTTGTCAGTGGATGATGCTACAAGGTTCTTCCATAAGATTGATGATCTGTTCAGGGGTTTAGGAGCAATTAAAAAAGAAATACCCTTTTCGGAATTTAGCTTTGAAAACAAATGTTAAGTTTCAGCAAGGCTGTGTGTGTGTGTGTGTGTGTGTGTGTGTGTGTGTGTGTGTGTGTGTGTGTGTGTGTGTGTGATAGAATTTTTTTACACTTTTAGACCTAATTTCAGCTTTAAAACAGGTAAGACTGCATTGTGTTTGTGTGTGTCGGGTGGGGGCGGATCGGCTTGGGAGGGCGTGTCTCATATGACACCATCATTACAGCTACCCAGCCAAACCAATCAAACACAAAGATATTCAACAGGTCATAGTAAGGGGTGTGCCATGAGTAAATGGTGTATAAAAACGGCTCGCAAAGACCCGGCATTCACCCTATATACCGACGACGGCATTGTTGTGTGCGTGTGTGTGAGTATTTCAGGAATGAGAAATGGACGCCAGCTTTCTTTGTAAGTATGTACCAAGCTACAGACCTTTTGCCTAATTTTTCCGTTTAAAGTAGTAACTAAAAGACTGCTACCGTTTGTATTTAACAGGAATGTTCTTGGTCTAGGTCACTCTGAGCTTGAAACAATCTAAGCCATCAGAAGTATTGAAGGTTTATCTCAACTGTTTGATGGTATGTCACTGTTTGTTTATAGCTATATTTACTTACTTATTTGTGTACTTACAGCTCTTGATGTTCATTAAAAATTATTTCCTGCATTTCTACAGAACCTGATAGCGCATCGGCTTGTGAAAACCCCCTTGGTGAGACAAAGTTTATGTTTTGATTTTTGATTTTGTAGCAAAATGCTATGTTATACTAATTCAGACTATTTGTTTTCTGTAGTAGGTTTGAACCGTTTGGTTGAGTCCGTTGGTCTCCTAACACCACCTGGATTCGACGCTGTACCCAGTACCTCTGCGGCTTGCGATCCCCGCGCTTTGTCGACGTTCAAGCCTTGTTTAACAAGCAGTCCTGGGGGTCCGCCACAGAGTGGAAGGAGTCAAACAGCCGATGATAGCTCTGTTTCCCGCGGAAAACGTCCAAGGATATGTTTGAGCACTAACAACGGGTCAATTTCACGTGGGAAACATCTTAGGCTTGATGATAGCTGCAAATCTGTGGGTAAGAAAATACTAATTAACGTTATTTTTAACATTAACAGTTGTGTGTAAATGTTTTTTCTTAAACTGTTTACAGATTTGCGCACCAGTAACCATACTGCATGTGGTGTTGTGGCGCAGACAGGAGCGGTTTCGGAGGTTGACACTGTCGTCTGGACTGAGGAGCTTTTGAAAACGTCGGGACCAGAACAGTTTCACAGAAAAGCCGGATGAGGCCGAGGATACTGGACCAATTAATACTGGACTAAATCCAATATCGGAAGAAGTGAGAGACACTGATGGAGAGGGTTTAAAACCAAATCAGGAGCACGAACGTCGGGTAAGCGGCTCTTACCTTTCTAGCGGTGTTACTGAGTTTAGAACATTGCTGGGTCAGCATTCACAAGAGATCACCAAAAATACAATTGAACAGCGTAGACAAGGTGCTATTGTGCGTAGATTAAATAATATTGTTCAAAAACTAACTGAAAATAATGGGGAATTAGTAAAAGAAAACCGTATACTGTTTGAACAGGTATCAAAGCACACACAGATGGTACAGTTATGCGTGAAGAACAAAATGCACATTTTAAATCTTTAACAGATGTAATATTTAAACTCAACAGGGTTTTACAGTTAAAAACCTCAACAAAATTGTCTGTTGCAGGACCATCCAAGTAGTTATTGTGTGGCAATTGAAAATATTTTTGTTCTTTACACATATTTATACCTATTAAACAAACCACATCATCAGCACGTCATAAATTAGTGTTTAAATAATTATTAGTAAAAGAAAGAAACAAACAAAAATAATGGGGTCTAAAAGGTGTCGGGAGTGACAACAATCCGCGTGTTAGCGACTTAAATGATGTTTGGGAGCGAATGTCTATTAGCGATCGATTGCAATGTTTAAATGATGAGTATGAGTCGGCTACTGGTATTAATCTGCAAAACACATACAATCAACACAACGCAAATGTTAATGATTATATCACACCTGATGGTTTACAGACCACATTGGATAAATGGTTCTCAAATAAAAACGACGCAATACACAGCCCACCAACAACACGCCGTAGATGCAACGATAATTATGGACATTCCATAGATTTTATGTGTAATACCGCCATAACCGATGCTTGGGAGCAGACATCTATTAGTGAATGACTGCTATGCTTAAATGATGAGTCTGAGTCAGCTTTAATGTTCTTAGAAAACCCGGTACAAAATAATACACTACACCTAAACTGAGAACAGACAGGCACCGGTCTGCAGACACATAGTTTTCCTACACTCGATCCAGCAGCTCCTAACTTTGGTTTATCTAGTAATGACGTGGTTCAGTTGGTGAGAAATGGTGGTGAAATAAATGGATACACTGTAGTGCAGAGAAATAGGTTTAATAGTGTTGTGCTACACAGAACGCTGAATTTACGTGATGCTCCATCCACAGACATGGCCTCATATACTGTCTATGTACACAATATGCTATCAGACATTGTGGCGTTCTCCAGGGTGTTGGCTGGTGACGGTAGTGTAATCAACATAACTCTAAGAGGTGATAGTTTAACATCTGATGTAAATGCTTTGTTGTCTTCAAGAGATGGTTACAACGTTGACAGGTTTGCAGATGCAATTGAAAGGGTTATGCAGAGTAACAAGTGCATTACAACAGACAGTAGTTTGGTGTTGACAGTCTCCACAGCTATGAGTAAAAATGGCGGTGTTCGGCGTAAGGTGCGTGACCTTGCACACAATCAGGTGATTGATAGGAACAGAATGAACCTCTTTTGTCCAACAAACATTTCAAACAATCTGTGTTTCGCGATCTGTCTTGCTCATTTTCTGAACCCACATGCGCCACATAGCACGTTAGAAACTATGGCCGATCAGATACAGGCAAAGGCCGGTTACATGCGTGATCACAAGGTTGGGTTTAGTGACATTGGTCGTTTCGAATTCTAGTTTGGTGTTAAAATAGTTGTGTTCCACAACAGCGGTTCGGGTGGTTTAGAGAAGTACCAAACGAAAGACAAACCACATGCCAGGACTGTGTTTCTGTATCTCCATGACGGCCATTATTACTTAGTAAATAATTTGAAAGCGTTTATGGGCGTACCGTATGTTTGTAAGCTTTGTTATAAGGGGTACACTAACGCGCGGGATCATAGTTGTGATGTGTGTCAGGACACAGAATGCAGCCAGAAACCCAAATGTGTCAAACACTGTGATGACTGTTCACGCTACTGTAAATCTGACTATTGTTATGACCAACACAAGAAAAAGAAACAACAACCTGTTACCGGGGAGATGGCGTCCCTCATGCGATTTGACTAAATACTGTAGATCATGCGGTCGACGTTATCATGTTAGTTTAACTAAACCAAAACCCCACAAGTGTATGTCAGGACGTTGTGTTCACTGCCGTGAAGAATTAATATCAGATACAACACATGAATGTTACATACAGCCGATCAAATTAAAAGAACCAAGCGAGTCTTACATCTTCTTTGGCTTTGAGACACGGTTTGAAAACAGTAAGCATGAAGCTAACTTTGTCTGCGCAATCACATTTGACGGTAGAGAGTTCACAGCAGAGGGGTCTGACTGTGTAGAACGACTCCTCAGAGAGTTTAGAACCCCCAAATATCAGGGTTACACATGGTTAGCACACAATGCAGCCGGTTTTCCTATTTTTTGGACAATTTCCTATTACTGGAATATTTTTCTAAAGCGGGCATTTCTGTCAAAATCACCATGATGGGGTGTAGACTCATCTCCATGTATGACGAATCATACAAACAGCGCTACACAGACTCATACTCGTTCATTCCAATGCGTTTGGCTAATACGGCATCAGCGTTAGATCTAACATGTTCAGAGGGGCATTTTCCACACAAATTTAATTTGACACAAAATGAGAACTATGTGGGCCCATACCCCGACAAGAGTTTTTACGGCTATGACTCGATGAGTGACAGGGACAGAGAGCAGTTTGATGAGTGGTACAGCACGGTCTCTGGTGGTGTGTTTGACTTCAAAAAAGGAGTTGTATGTTTATGGCAGGAACGATGTTGTTTTACTTCGTGAAGTGTGTATTAAGTATCGTGACGAGTTCATTCAGTGTACAAAGCTAGACCTGTTTAATTATACAACATTAGCATCGTGTTGCATGGCTGTGTACAAAACACATTTTCTACCCAAACACACACTAGCATTGACACACAACAACGCGTACATTAACCAACACAAGACATTCTCAAATGTTTCAATCGAATGGCTTGAGTCCTCTGGAGGAGGACTATGGTATAGTCAAGGCCACCGTACATCCGCCAAGGCCACCGTACATCCGCCAAGAAAACTCCTACACCCCGTGTTACCATACCGCTGCAATGGTAAATTAATGTCCCCACTCTGTCGTACTTGTGCCGAGCAGGAAAACCAGCTTCAAACTTGTACACACAGTATTGAACTGATGAAGGCTGCTGAGAAGGGGTATGTGGTGGCAAAAATCCATGAGGTTTGGCATTTTCCAGACAGTTCAGAGACGTTGTTCTGCAAGTATGTAAAGACTTTTTTACAGTACGAGCAGGAGGCCAGCGGTTATCCAGCACATGCTGCCACAGAGGAAGAGAGGGCCAAGTACATCAGGGATTATTTTGAAAAGGAAAAGATTCAGCTGAATCCTGACAAGATAAGCCTTAACCCAGCACGTCGGTCTACTAACAAATTGTTGTTAAACAGCTCGTGGGGGCGTTTTTCAATGAGGGAAAACTTGCCAGTGTCCGAATTGTTGACCGATCCAGAACAGTTTTCACAGCACATATTTGGCGATGGATATGATGTTAAACACTTTTCATTTGTGTCCGATGCCACAGCGCTGATTCAGCAGCTATTCTGCTGGAGACAGCTGCCCAACACGTGACATTAATGTGTTTCTCGGCGCTTTTACAACAGCGCACGCTCGTTTAGAACTGTACGGTCTGATGGATAGATTAGCTGACAGACTCTTGTACAGCGACTACTGACAGTGTTATTTTTGTTTCTCGTGAAGGCGATTGGGAACCCCCTCTGGGACCCTACTTAGGTGATTTGACAGATGTTAAAAATAAGAAATATTAATTTTGTTCAAGGGATACCAACAGCCCTAAATGATGACACACTTCTGCCACTTAACAGAAATAATTTGTTAATTATTGATGATGTTATGAAAGATGCTAGCAATAATGCTGGAAAAGGTATTTACACAGTGTATGTACACCATCGAAATTTAAGTGCCATTCACCTAATACAGAATTTATTTTTTCAAGGAAAGTCTAGTAGAACTATTAGTTTGAACACAAACTACCTCATATTGTTTAAAAATCCTCGAGACAACAATCAGGTCGGTGTATTAGGACAGATGTACCCTGGTAATACAAAGTTTTTCATGAAGTGCTTTCAAAATGCTGTAAGTAAACCATTCGGTCATCTTATGATTGATTATAAAGCAAAGACTCCTGAAGACTTTCGTCTCAGAACGGATCTGATTTCAAACAGACCTGTTGTTTACATTCAGAAAAAACACAGATAGATCAACATGTCTGACAGACTATATAGAAACCTGCCACTTCTCAAAGCTTTATTTAAAGCTAAGCCGGCACAGAGACGCGTTATTTTACAAGCTGTGTCTAATGAACTTATTTTAACTCTGTGTGAAGTGGCTCTTAACGTACCATACCTCTCACACCGACACAGTATCATGTGTTAAAGAAGAAGAAGTCTGAAATAAAATTTTTTGCTGATAAAAAGATTGGTGTTTCACGAAAAAAGAAAGTAATTAGTCAGAAAGGGGGCTTTCTTCTACCATTGTTAAGTATTGCTTTACCATTTATAACAAGTTTGATAACAAAATAAATAAACTGAAGTGATGGAGCACGCTGAGAAAATGTTTTTGGTACCGCAACACCAGCTGGATAAGTTAAAGAGCATAACTCACGGGGGGCTATCAGACAAATTGTAGAAAATGACTTGGATGTGTCTATTAGAAATATTTTGGGTAGGAATGATTTTGACGCTCATGAGAAAGCCAAGCTTTGTGCCGCTGTTTTGCAGAGATATTTAATCATTGCTAAACAGGGGGATATGGAGACCAACACTTTAACACTGTCATTACCACCCGCAGATAATGTTAATAAGGATGTAAATGTCATTGATCAGACTGATGACAAAAATGATGTAATCACTGATGTTCTTAGAAATGTTCCCTCACAAAGCAGGAGGAATGTTCAGTATGTTTTAGATAAAATGTCTAAATCAAAAGATGTGTCTTCATGGAATGAATCAGGAGAATTTGTCTTGCATGGAAGTCCAGTCCCAGGGTCGCATATTCTGGACTTGGTAAAAAGTAGCTCCTCACAAGGTTAGCGATGATCGTAGACCACCGGGTTGGGATGAGTTTCTAGAGGCGTTTGCTGTTTTAAATATACCTCTTTCTGCCATACCAAACAAATATGTCAGACAAAAAATTGTTTTGTTAAAAAACAAAAAGTCTGCTGGTTATGCTGCGCCGACAAAAGACTGTTGAGAGTGTTGAAACCCCAGCATTTATCTCCCCCATTCTAGACAGAAGTAAATGGTTAAGCTTCTAAAATGTTTTTTTGTTTGTTTGTTTGTTTAACATATTGTTTTTTATCATGACTATGTAAATACATTTCAGAAAATACTGTTAAATCGATGTTTCACTGATGTGTTACATATTTGTAAATAAATGACTCTGAGTTGAAATTCTTTGTTTTGTTTGTTTTTATTTATCAACCATTACATCACATAGGGACACAATTAAACATTAAACATTTGTCCTGATTGAACATGCTGGACACATTTAAACAGCTTGTTCTTACAAATACATGGATAAATTTTCTTTACAAATGTTGAAACCATATTGTCATTTTTTATCAAATCTAAACAGTATTTAGACATCACATCTTCATAACTTAACCCTTTGGTGATGTAGTTTAAAAAACACACAGTGTTGGCCGCAAGTAGTTGAAACAAAGTCTTGTCTAGTTGAGTACCGCTGTGTTATGCATGATGTTTTAAGAAAGTCACTAATCATGTCCGGGAACCTCTCTGGTGGGTTTCCAAAACTGTCAAAAAAGCATCCAACACGATCTTCAGTTATGTAGACAGCAAGCCAGTGTTCACCCGGAAGGTCTGATGTATGTGTATTTATAATAGCCATTGTTGGTCATTTCCTGATGACGTTTGTTGGCAAATGGTCGCATACTAACACCCCGAGAAAATGTGTGTTGACAGCTACTTTGTCCATGACGGCGTTTAACTCTAAAGTATTCATTAGTAAAAATCAACCAAAACTTGTCTTCGATTAGACACTTCAATGATACTGTCAAAAACGGCATATACAATCAAATTTATGGTGTGTGGAAGGGGGGTGCCTGAAACGAGCCTCCAGTCTTATATTCCCAGATTTGACCAAAGACACATGTTGACTACACTCTTCATCAGGTGTCAGATTAAATGCATACAGAGTGTAGCCCTGTAGGAAATCCGTTCTATCAAAAGACAACGCCTGGTTTTTCAGATGTCTACCAGACGCTAAAGCCAACTGATAAAATTCACGCACAGCAGAACCAGACTGGAAATCGGGTTGATGTGGTTTAGCAGGATACTGTTGCCCGTCTACATAGACAGCGAGAAACTCTAAATCATAATGTTTGAATGCAAATGGGTTTTTATTGTATGCACCTGTGAAAGCGTCATCGTCAACTATTATCATAGACTTTAGTAGTGTTCCCAAGAACAAAGTCTCTTGATTAGAAACTCTTGTCCCTGCTGGGATAGAGACATTTTTTAGACACACTCTGTCAATCGGGTATTTAGCAGTTGCGCGTGACCCAGCCTTACCGCTGGTGATACAGACACTTTTTTGACAAATAAAGATGCTGAGAGAATGTTTACTTTGTAAATCATCATGTCGCATTAGACAGAATTCATCCTTACTACGCGTCATGCATATTTTTATATCCACACCATTAAGCATCAATTTCTCCTGAAAAATATGTCACTATGAATCGGTGCCAGCAGCTCCACCACATTACCAGCGTTTGTAAATGCAGCCCTCTTTCTCAAGCCTAGATTGTTTCTAATGGGGTTTGTCTCATCCGTATGTCCAGCTGTGTCCAGATAAAAGAGTCCAGCAGAAAAAACTGTTTCCAAGGTATCCCGACCATAATTGGCAAGACATTCTATGATACTGCGGTATGGGTAGGTGCTGGAACTCTGTGATATTAGTCGATCACCTAGCGACACATCGACCTGTGAAAATATTGTGGCTCCTGGGTACAGTTTATCAACCCCACAGCAGCTCCGTCGATGTCACTTCCGTCAGGTTTTGTGATTTTAACACGAAGGTACAAGAGGATGTTATTCAGATCCGTATAATCTTCACCATGGCCTGCTATAAAAAATTCCAGAGGGGCTGTGTCCGATATTGCTGAAAGCGGTGGAATTTCTACATAAGTGTTTTTCTCGATAGATGTTTGTGTTAAAGGCACTGTGAACAAGTCTAGTTCTGACTTGATACATTCTTCAGACATGCGATGAAGTAGAGCCATGTTCAGAAAATAGTACTGACAGCCTTTCTTCGGGGAGTTCGTTTGGTCTGTTTCCCCTTTCTCTTCCTTTTTGAATCTATGCGTTTTTTCAACTCACGCTTGGTTTTCTTAGCAGGGCGACCACGCCTCTTTCCAGGGGGTCGTTTCACAGATTTTCGTGCCATTACTAGCATGCCTGATCCGTCCTGGTTGTTTCGCATTGCATGTGTCAAACCGTTGCTGACTATATCGCTTACAATGTTTTTAGCCGCGGTCTTTAGATGCGGTTTGGCTATACTAAACCCCCTCTTGAACAGCGGTATAGCCATTCTGAATACATTTCTAAAAATACCACCAAAGCCAGCTCCATACATAGCTGGACTACCTGCATAACCAGGCATGATACCACCCGCTTGATTTTGGTAGTAGAAACATAGCGTTCAGGGTCCATAGCTGTGTGCATTGAATGCATCCATTTTAAAACCCTGTTGGTTGTTTTACAGGTCTAAAATGTAGTTTTGTAACCCTTTCCCGTATGAAAAATTGACGTGTTGGTTTTGATCAGTTTTCACCTCTATTGTAATGTCACTAATGTGGGTCTTAGTTGCCGTCACGTAGTGCGGCTTGTTGTATCTGACAGTGACAACGTCGTGAATGTCCCCTGATATATGTACACATCTTAACAGAGGCACAAAGGAGTCTCCAACTGTTTGGTATTCGATGATGTCTGTGTAAACATACAGTGTGTAGAAACCCCATAGATGTCGGCTGGGTGCGGCGCGTACTGTTTCTGAAAACCTTCTTGATCTCGAACCGTTTTAGACGCAGATTCTAGCATCTCCCCCAGTTTTAGATAATAAGATAATAGCTAGATTTCCATCAAATACTAAACCTACGCCAGGTCTTGTCTTGATATAAACCTTGTGTCTTATTTGATCGTAACCAATAAATACTGGATGTGATGATATTTTAAAATTGATCTCATCAATCAACATGGATATGTCTTTATAATATCCGATAGGTAATTTTATTTTTGTTATTTTTTAAGCAATTTTATCGATCACCATAAATGTTGCGTCATCTTCATCAAATGTTTTCCACGTCCGTGGGTACTGAAACTCTAAAACACCCACTTCCCAGTCACCTTTTAAATCAATTGGTTTTGCCAGTTTTGTTCTGTAATTAGAAATTTGGTTGTGGAGGTATACCGACATCGATGAGTTGCATGGCAAAGTAATGCAAAAACCATTGTCACCCATGTTTGTCATTTGTTGTAATGACTGCATTCACAAATGCCACACATCTTTTAAGGCTTGTATATCCACCACATCCTTTTCAGGAATCCAGCTGTTGAATTTGGGAGGCCATCCCAGCCATTTCACCAAAACCATGTTTTTTTACCCTGTTTTTTCTTCTCTAAAATCTTTTCAACTTTGAATGTTTTATCTCCAGATACATTTATTTTTTGCAAATCTTCTTCATAGAAACAACCTTGTATAACATCACCATCATAATCTTTCAATCTATAAACAGGTGGTTGATGAGGGATACACTCTGAAATAGTGAAATATTCATGTGTGTAGTTCTCCATGTAACCCTTTGCAAACGGACCCCTGACTTTAGAAATTCTCACAACATCACCCACCTTGTACTTAAACACAGTTTTCTCTCGTCTCTCACACCATACAACGTTTTAAACACAATCGTTTCATTGTCTTTGGACACATCAGCTGGTTTCATTTTTATACTTCTGTGGTGACTGTTGTTGTAACCGCACACTGTGTCTTGTAAAACTTGTCTTGTACCTTTTGGAATTTATAGCCGTTAGATATCGCCACATACTTTTTAGAGTTCTATTAAAACGCTCTACGACACTAGCCTTTAGTTCACTACCTGTAGCAAAATGCGTAATTTTGTTTTTTGACATCAGGTTTTGAAAATGTTTGTTAAAAAACTCTTTACCCCAGTCAGATTGTAATTTTTGAGGCACTCTATGCTCGGCTAGCATGGACGCAAACGCGTTAGCGACTTCCAAACCTGACTTATTTTTTAACAACCGGACCCAGGCATATTTGCTAAATACGTCAAAACACGTCAACATATATTTATAACCATCGTTTTCCTTAGAATATGCGTTCATATCAACAAGATCGGCTTGGAATTGTGAGTCAATACTGTATACCACCACCCTGTTCCTTCTGTAATTATGCCGTATAGGTTTGTGAAGGATGTATGCATCTTCACCCGCTAACCAATCTGAAACCTGTTGATCAGACAGACGCACACCTTTATCCTCTAAAACAGCCTGTTTCAAATGGTTTTTACCACCTAATGAACCAGAATTTGAAGGTGTGTAATAAGATCTGACATGTTCACAGACGCCATCACTGAAAATAATGACCCAAAATTTTGTTTGATTTACTGTTTTATTCACAACTCACAATTCATCAATGAATTCAAGAAATTCCACACATACATCAACATTTTTCTCAACCAAGTATTCAACAAGTATTTCAACCACTTTACAAACATTAATTGGTTTATTTGCTGAAAGACTTAAGACACAAACATCTAATACATATGTACACAGAAAAACACGACTGATTTTCATTGTATTGTTGCTCTCAGGCATCAAAGACAGCAACCTCCTGACAGTTACATGAGGCGGTTTGTCAGAATCTAGACATAACTGTGTTACGTTGCACCAATCATCTGACAATGATTTGACAATACTCATTTGATTCTTCAAATTTTGTAAACATTTAGCTTCAACTTCATACACACTATTAAAGAGTCTAAAATCGACCACACAATCCTCAATACATTTATACAACAAATCGGTCATTTCGCAGTTCACACGGTGTTTCAACACATGGCCCGCCAGAACCTGGAATCCACAAACATTCCCCATTTGTCTTAAACAGCACTGCAGGTGTTTGAACCGGCTTTCCAACAATCAACAGCGTCAGCGACAAACTCCCCAGATATGTGATCAACCAGATTTTCTCTTATTTCATGCAACTTTTCCACAATGTATGGCTCGCTCCGCAATTCACAGACAACGGTTTCAGCGCTTCATCCTTGAATTTTTTGAAGAGGCAGATATATTCCAAAACACTTTAGAAGCCCCGCGATAGCATGTTTCAGTTCAGGCGTGAACAATGTCTGTGTTATATCGTCATAGTACTTTTCAAAGAAGAAGATATCCGGCTCAAACAGACACGAATGTCGAAGCTGACTGGGGTGGTCCACTTCACAACCAAGACACGTTTCCTTCAGTTTGTTGTTTATGATATGTTGTAAGATTACAACGACAGCAGACTTTACAAGCTTTAATCCTGTAGCACATACTCGGCCATCCACATCTTCGGATGATGCGGGTATAGACCTGCATTCAGGAGCTTCGACGAGCGTTTCATCATCTTCCAGCATGCTGGCACCGGTGAAAAAGCCGGTGTATGCAGGAAAGTCATATTTGCACGTGGAAAATCTTCACACAAATGGTCTAACCAGTTGTTGTCTGATGTGTTGGATAGTGTTGGCTGATCGCCGCCACACGCTGTATCGCCATCTGTGTTGGTATCGTTGCTGAAATGGCCCGAGATGCTGTGGTCTGATGTCACGCTGGCCGCTGCTGGTTCGTCATGGCTGTAGTTCACAGGACCGCTGGCAGTGTCGAGCGGTGCGTAATCAACGTCCGGCCCTTGATAATTTCTATACCGCAGAGGCCCGTGGTTGTCGGGGTGGCCTGATGGATGAAAATCCTCAAACATGTTGGCTTGAGTGCTGAGAAACTGAAGCTGTATGCCTCGATATGGATGGGGGGGCCCTTTAAACAGACATTGCGGAGGGGCGGTGATTCTGTTTGACCATCCCCACAAACGTCAAAAGCCAGAGAATCAAAGAGGTTAATCTTAACATCCTCGAAACGCTCGCGAGACCGGCAACGAAATGCATCGCGATACCGGCTCTTCCTCGGCGCAAACCCCAAATTGGTTTCACTACCACAAGAACTAACAGTCGGCGTTGCTGTAGAAACGCTAAGAACGGTCTGATTTAAACTCGCAGAAGACATTTCGCAGCAATAGTCATGCAATCCGCCTGTGAGAATAATGCTTAAATACAACATATGTAAGCCACACCCTGCTCCCCCAACACAAATGTTGGTGGTAAAGGGGGTGGGGTGAGGGGGGTGTCGTAAAACACCCAACCCCAGGCAGACCTGTCCCTCAAACTGACCTGTCACAGAGAGGGGGGTCGTAAATCGACTGTCACAGAGGGGTCATAAAAATGACCTGCCAGTCAAAACTGACATGCCTGTCACACAGGGGTCATAAATCAGGTCATAAATCATACTTTGAAAAACAGTGTAGGATACATACTACTTTAGCAAGTAAAAACATCTTAAATGTAGTCGGAATATGTAATATTTCCTATTATGAGACTGTTGTAGGAATATTGTAGCATTATTTGACCTAATCTACAAGTTCTTTGTTTTACTTCTTTTGTCATAAGAGCAGAATTTAAGTAAATGCTTTCATACAGTGCACAAATGCTGTCTTAGCAAGTGGAAACACCTTAAATGTAGTCATATTTAATATTAGTAATATTTTTCATGATGAGATTGTTGTAAGAATATTGTATGATTATTTGACCTATAAATTCTTTACCTATAATACCTATAAATATGATCTATAAATACCTTTTTAAGCAGTATTATTTAGTGACAGTGAATCCACTGGCAAATAATTTGACTTGTTTTGAGGAACAATGCAAATCATTTTTGCTTATCATTTCAGTAAATAATAGCTGAAAAGAGTAAAGTTATCTGTCAATGGAATGACACTGTCTTACTCAAATCAAGTAAATATGTTTCAAAATAAGTTCAACTACCTTAAAATATTCTTACAGTAGTCTCAAAATGAGAAATATTAGCTATACTAAAATATGCATATACTATAAATATTTAACAATAATATTCAAGTACTTAAATAAGATAAATACCTAATATCAAATATTTATTTAAATTTAATATTTGGGAAAGTACTTTATACATCCTTTTTTTTTACTTTCCCTGCACAAATTCTCTCCTTTTCTGTTTTATTATTATTATTTATTTGTTTATTTATTTATTCGTATTTACACTGCAAAATTGTATATTGACAAGTGAAATTTTTTATATCTATTATTGCCCATTTTAAGATGGTTGTGCACTTATTATACTATTATCTGGCTCATTTCTAGACTGTTTTTCTTGTTTTGAGTAATTTTATTAAGTAAATTCTCTCACTATATTGTCAGATAATTTTGCTGGTTTTAAGCTCATTTCTTACAACAAGCAAAATTATCTGACAACATAGTGAGAGAATTTACTTAATAAAATTACTCAAAACAAGTAAAAACAGTCCAGAAATAAGGTATAATAATCTTAAACTTACAACTCAACAGGAGGAACATTATATTTATTGACTTTATTTAAGATCATTTTACTCGACGAGACCATTTTTTGCAGTGAGCTGTACTTTCTTGTGCAAATAATAATACCATCATTTTTTGCAGTGCAACACTGTCTGCGATCAGTCCAACAGTCTCGTAATGCGAAATATTAGATGTACTGATTAGATTTAAGATGTTTTCAGCTGCTTAGAGATCAGTTTGGCTGTGCGACTCTGTCCATCGCTCTCCAAAAGCCAGATGAGCTGCATTTGAAAGCCTCTACATCACTGAAGCCTGTCCAATCAGAAGGATCCTTTAAGTTCAGTTGGGTTCTGCTGCTTCATTCTGAGGACGCAACCAGAACCTCCTCTTTCATAATCTTTTTTCTAAGGAAGTTCAAGAAGAAAGCAGGCAGATGAAAACGCTGTATCTGCAGAACTCAAAGTCGTCCGTGTTCACTGCGTCCACATTCTTACATATGTTGAATGAGTTTGGTTTAGTTTATGTCAGCTTTCAAAAAAAAGGTAGGACAGAGTATCAAACACTCAGCCTGCACTGCAGATTATTCTGTGCTTGCCAAGATTTAGAGGCAGTTGTGGGCTGGAGGTTAGGGAACCAGCCCTGTGACCAGACGGTCGCCGGTTTGATCCCCTGAGCCTACAGTACGTGACTGAAGTGCCCTTGAGCAAGACACCTAACCCCCAACTGCTCCCCGGGTGCCGTGTATAAGGCTGCCCACCGCTCTGGGCAAGTGAGCTCACTGCCCCTAGTGTGTGTTCACTAGTGCGTATGTGGTGTTTCACTGCATGGATGGGTTAAAATGCGGAGGGGAAATTTCCCCGTTGTGGGACTAATAAGGGTCTGTTAATCTTTAAATTCTTAGATCTGGAAATTTGAGATTAATGATAGTTTTAAAAGTTATTTACTAGTTTCTATCTTTGAATTCCTGGTTTATTCTTAAACTGACCATAAATTAGTCGTTTATGCCTCAGTTAGTCTGGGAATCTGAACATTGAGTAACTTCCTGGTAAAACAGGCCACAGTCTCTCTCTAGAAAACTTATCTTAAGATTCACACCAAAGATAAATTGCTTGATTTAAGAATCAAACATAAGGCATATTAAAAATGCAAATACATTTTTATTCAATGAAAATGGCCCAACATGCTTCACCTACCAGGAAATGAAAGGACACTTTGGTTTTCTCTGCTCAGCTTCTCAGAAATTTAATGGCACTGGAAAAGCAAGACCTGTCATAAAATATTCCAATCTAATTAAATGACAGTGATCAGTCTGATATGCGTCATTAAAGGCACACAGGGGCAAGATAAGAGCCATATAATTACTATATTAGTGACTAATGACACAGTAGGATCCTGCTTATGCAGCTCAATCAGGAAGTTAGCCAGAGCACTCGGATGGCCTTATGCACCCGGTGGTGTTGTCACAGTTATTCACACAGAAATCTACCTGTTTACTACCTTTTAAACATCAGACAATTCCAGTAACAGCAGGATCGTCCTGCAGCAGTGTTCAGTCTTTTACGCTAAATTACTGATTTATTTTCTTCTTCATCACCTTCACTTTCACTGTGCTATAATTAAGACTGCTGAAATCTGAATGAAGAATTATTTGCCAACATTGGTCCTCGTTCTCCAACATCTTCCTAAGATTGTTCTTAGATATGTTCTCGATAACGATCCTAAGAAAAGGTCTGCGTCAGATTCATGATGAGTTCTTAAAGCGCAGAACTGTTCTCAGCTTTGTGCTCTTGAGTGTGTAGATTCTGTTCTTACCTAAGAACAAACCCCACATAAGAGACATCGGTGAGTCAGAGTCTTCGTCAAAACTGCGTAAGTGGGTTTAAGAAGAGATTTCTTCCTAAGAACGGTTGGAGAACGAGGCCCATTGAGTGTATTTCACTTATTACTGAGCTGCAGTGAGTCTGATCTCAAGCAATTTGATCTAAAAAGCAGCATTTTCTACTTATTTCACACCTTTAAACTCTTATCAGAGCTGCTTATTTCTGAACTGAACCTTTTTTTAGGATTTCATATCGAGTAAAATGATTTTGCTGCATTTACAGATAATTTCACTAGTATTAAGTCACTTTCTGCTCTAATTCAGAGTTTATTTCTTGTATTTTGGCTCATTTTTTGCAGTGTTGGTAAAAAGGGCTGCGCTACTTAACCCTTATCCCACATTAATATCTGGTAATCACAGTAAAAGTGATACTAAGTGTATTAAAGGCCTGTAAAACACAAACTAAACGCAGGGTGTGAAATGCACCTGCTTTTATCACAGACTTTTCATTGCAAAAAAATCACATAATATTGTTAAATCTAGCAGAAATATCTAATTTCTCTCATTTTGAAATTCTTAAATGATTATGAGATTAATTAACTAATTCCTAGATGTTTTATTCATTGTAATTTTATATGTGCAAAAGTGGAAAGTGACACTTTCACTACACAAAATGACTTAAAACAAGTGAAAAACGTCTAAAAAAAGTTAAAGAATCTTAAAATATTCTTATAATAATATCGGAATGAGAAATTGTGTATATTTTGACTAGATTGAAAATGATTTCAGTTGACAAGGTATTATTTCTTGTAATATACACTTTTAAAAAAGATGGTTCTTTAAGTGTTCTTTGCATCATGAAAGGGTTCTTAAGAATGTGCTGTATATGGTTCATTCTTAAATGTTCATTCTCAAAGTGTTCTTTGAGTGTTCATGGTTCTATATAAAACCATTTTCTTTACTAAAGAACCCTTGAAGAACCATGATTTTTAAGAGAGTAGCTTACAGGACAGCATTTAATCATTCTTTTTACTGATGGTGTGACAAAGCGCTCCGTAATACAAACAAGGAACGCTTAAAGAACAGCGCTGAAGGCTGCAGTTTAGCTTTTGGAACGCAGCTACTGCACTGTGGAACTGTGACTGTGCACTGGAGATTCTCTTCTATGTTTTTGGACAAAAAAAGAAACAGCAGAAACTAAAAACAGCTCACTGTATTGTGTTTTATATAAACAAAGTCAGTCAGAGCTGTTCACAGTGGTGGTGATAGGAACCAGTGGTGGTGATAGGAAGCTCCCTCACAGAAAGTTCCTACATGAAATGGTTATGAATTCACTGCCTGATGACTGAGACACTGTTTTATGATAGTTTAGAGAACTTAAACTCCATTCATGGTGGAGGGATACATGCAGGGCGCTGTGAGGCAAAATAGTCCCCAAAGAAAACTTATTATTTCAGATTTTCCACTATTTTCCATCATCAACATTCCATATAAACTCAGAAGACTCGTGTAGGTTCACTGGTGGTTCTGGATAGTAAATAAAATGTCTATATTTGTGTTGTAGTCATGGCGACCCCTGGTTCCTATCACCACCACTGTAAAGACATCTGAACCGTTTCACACCAAACCACTCTGAATCTCTCTGATTACACCTCACACACTGAATTATGGGGGAACTTTGGATATGGTGGGTTCCTGTGTATTAGTGGTTCATTCAGATAGGAGTTATGTAATCCTGGCAGACTGTAGCCTCCCTCTCTCTCTCTCTCTCTCTCTCTCTCTCTCTCTCTCTCTCTCTCTCTCTCTCTCTCTCTCTCTCTCTGTCTGGCTCTCGTTTGCCCCTCGATTGTCTGCTGAGAGCTAAATGGGTCAGTTTTGCTCATGGACGTCTGTGGCACAGGAAACAGAGAGAAGTGTCCCAGTGCAGAGTCAGTCTGCCCTCTTTGGCTGCCCCCTTGAGTAGGAAAATTACAGGGAACTCCATTCTGAGGCCTCTTTCATACCTCCTTTTGTCCACTGTGGAGGTCAAACTTGTCTGTGCACTGCAAGAACTACATCTTAGCAAGTGAAACTGTGTTAAATCAAGTCAATATGTCTAATATTTCTCATTTGGACATTGTTGTAAGCAGAAATGTAAGCAGTGTGTGAAATCCCCCCTGGTATTCAAGGGTCCCATGTTGACTCACTATAGCAGCTGGACTTTTAAACACCTCAGTGTCGCTGCTGGACTGAGAACCAGAAACATCCAGCCATCAGCGTCCTGTGGGCAGCGTCCTGTGACACTGATAAAGGACTAGAGGATGACCAACACAACTGTGCAGCAGCAGATGAGCTATCGTCTCTGACTTTACATCTACAAGGTGGACTGACAAGATAGGAGTGTCTAATAGAGTGGACAGTGAGTGGACACAGTGTTTAAAAACTCCAGCAGCACTGCTGTGTCTGATCCACTCGTACCAGCACAACACACACTAACACACCACCACCACGTCAGTGTTACTGCAGTGCTGAGAATGACCCACCACCCAAATAGTACCTGCTCTGTGAGGGTCCTGTGGGGGTCCTGACCACTGAAGAACAGGGTAAAAGGGGGCTAACAAAGTATGCAGAGAAGCTTCTTTGAAGTTGAATTTAAACTAAGACTCTCCTGCTCTCCTGAAGTAGATGGCTGTGGCATCATGGGAAATCAGACTCGTAGCCTCCCAACAACAGAGCCGATATTTAGATGGAGCTCATTTCTGTGTTCTGACCTGTTATTTTCAGTAGCTGAATTCCGTTACATCCCATTTCTGGCAAAAGATAATCACTTCATTTATTATGATTTTTGCTGTATGAATCATCGACGTGCAGCACAAGCCTGTCTGTGTACTTCTGAAGAGGTTTCGCAAAACCTGTGGAATTCCAAGCTTCTTGACTTTCTCACTGAGGTGGGGTTTTAAAGGATCCCACCTGTTCCTCCTGCTGGAGAACACTCCAGACATTTCTTCATTTCCACAGCAACAGGGGCCAAATATGACTTTGCACCAACGCTCAACGCAAACTAATAAAACACACAAAATGAATTCACTGTCATAAATTTACCATATCGAGACCCCTAAAGAACAAACCCAGCATGAGGAAGAACCACTAAGCAGAACCAAGACTCAAAGGAGAACAACCCTAAAATATGAAGAAGAACATCTGGGAGGAACCAAGACCCAAACAGAAAACCTCCATAAGAGCATAGGGAAGAACCACTGAGGCTCAAGGCTCCATTATGGATGGTTCATTAACTGATAGTTTTTGAAAATGAGATGTGAGTGTGAGTCTGAACAGCCTAAAGTCTATAGATCCTAAAGTAAATGTTCTATACTACTCATTATTTTACCTAGAACATTAAAGTGAAGTGTGTGAGACTGGAAGGAGGTTTAGAACATCAAGAAAAAACTTACATTGCAAAAAATTATATCTTAGCTAGTGGAAACGTAGAATGTTGTCAATACAGCTAACATTTCTGAATATGAGAATGTTAAACGACAGTTAGTTCCGGCCACGCAAGCTGATTGGTTGAGAAGCGTTTTTTCACAAACACTGTGTCACTCTGCTGAGACGCCGTTGCTAAGCAACGACTGTGACAGCTGTAGGAGACGCTCAAGACATTTGAACGTTTTTACTTCTTACTTTGCCACAAACAGAAAATGGACACTTTTAAGATCACATTTGACCGACAGCCGATTTGGTCAGACTCTGAAGATCAGACTACACGTTTGGCGAATGGTGTTGGGTTCATTTCTGGCTGATTCCAGGTTGTTTAGCTGTTCTTCTGTCACAGCTGCCGACTAAAAAGCTGCTCAGTGGTGATGACAGTTTGGGAATTTAGTGTGTGGAGCTGGAGAACGAACTGCCGGCTGTGCAGCGAGTGGGCGGAGCTCGTTACTCTGACGTAGCAACAAGCTGCTTGTTAAGGAACTATAATTTGGTGAAGGAACTGCGAACATTAAAACATATTAAACGCCGCGTTCACGGCCCAGTTTATTAATTTATTACTGTATTTATTTAACTGTTGTATTAAAGCAGTAGAACACTCGAGGAGTGTGTTATCGCCAATAACATCACGGCTGTGATGATCTACGCCGACCAAATCACAGTGATGTTATTTCACGGTAACACACTCCCTCTGTGTTCTACTGCTTAATTATAAGATTATTTGATTCCGTCACTCTGGATTTGATGTTGTGCCTGTTTGTTGCATTGCGACTGATGCAAAAGACACTTTGAAATCTGATTTGAGTGTCCAGAGCATCCAGACTGAGACGCATCTGTAAACATCCAATTTGAATGGCATCTTCTCCCAAATGTGGTTTGGATCTTAATTGCAAAATCTGATTTTATGTGTTTTTTTTGTCCAGACTATCAAACATCAATCTGGATATGCCAAAAAGTCAGATTTGGCAGTCCTAACAAGGCCTTAATCTCACTGATTTGACAAAATCAATGTTCATCAATGTTTTTTTTAAACTACAATACCCAGCATGCATTGCACACATACATCATACAACCTTAGGGAAGGCCTTTGGTGATTGCTAGCCTAGCCACTGAGCTTTAAGGTAATAAACACAATCAAGCTAGCATTAGTGTGACTCTTATCTCAGCCATCAAACAAAACCATGAAGAAAACAGTGATTCTGTCTTCATTCAGCTAAATGAACCCCAGAGAGGAGTTTCTGCCCTTTCAGTCAGAGAACAGGAGCCAAACTGAGGTAAGATATCTCGATAACCAGTTAATCTTGCTAACTTCAGCTGCTCGTCCTGCTCGTCTGTGGAGTCCTTTCTGTGGCTGATCTATTCTCTGATGTTGATTTAAAGACAGTTACTACAGTCATACATCTGCAGTAAGATGCTCAACTTTCTAGCAGTCAATGAAGCTTCTAGATGAGGAAAAATAAAACATTTCCTGAGAAATGACACCCCATCACCATCAGAAGGGATGGTCTATAAACCTGTCTATGACCTGTGGTCTATAAGATCTGTCTCACTGTAGAGGCGGCTGTGAAGTGGGATGGAAAATGCCAATGAGAATGAAATGAAAGATGCACTGTAGAATCTACAGAATGAATTTTTAAGGATTTTTTTTTTACATTTTAAGTTGAAAAACCCTCATTCTCAAGTCCTAGATCTACTCTGTCACCTACTCATTATATATGCAGGGAAGGTGAACTGCTGTCTGTCTCCTCTGTCTGTATGTCTGTATGTTTGTGCTGGACTTGGAATTGACATTTATGTTGGTCTATTCATCATGGAATTTTGACAGAGTGTAAAGGACAGCTGGCTCTTTCAAATTGTGGAAAAACATTAAAACTACAGAAATGGAGATACAAGGTTTTGTTCCGACAGCAAGGCAAGGCAGGTTTATTTCAACAGCACCTTTCATACACTGCTGTCATTCAAAGTGCTGTACAAATGAGAAATCCAGTCGTTTAAGAAGGTAAAGGAGAATAGAAATTAAAATCATGATTAAAATGTAAATAAAACAATAGAAAATCATTAAATGAAAAGTCAAATTAGAAATTAGGATAATTAAAAATCTAATTAAAAGTAGAATTAGGATAAAAAACAAGTGCCATTACAGAGGAAAAGTTGAAAGAGTTGAAAGCTGCTCAAACAGGAGCCTGCTAGAAATAAAGGTGTGGATGAGGTTCTCCAGGTCTGCTTTAGCCAGAACATCTCTGATCTTGTTGATGTTCTTAAGGTCATAAAAAGCTGATTTAGTAACTGCTTTGACACGACTGATAAAACTAAGATCAGAGTCCATCAGAACACCAAGGTTACTACAAGTTCTTTAGATCTTAGGGCTCATAAGTCCAGAGAGGCAGCTAGTCTTTGCCTCTCACTGATTTTCCCAAATAGAATACTCTGTTTTAACCTTATTCAACTGCAGGAACAATATAATCATAGAGTGACTCTAACAGGCCTCACATGAAACTGTTTACCAAAGGCCTGACAAAACAAGCAACAATGCTGAACAAGCCTAGACGTAAAGACGGAGATAATGTCTGAGTCTGAAACACTCAGGTTTTTCCATTGCTGGGGGCTTGCTTGGAAAAAGTTCTGCTCCTCCTGCAACTGTCATGATTCCAGGTCCTGATAAAGATCCTGCGATCGAACCAGGAACGGCAGTGAGTTCACTTAGATTAGTCAAGTGGGCCTTATTGTAATTTCTCAATATAACTTGTATAGATTGGAACAAAATGTGGCTCTTTCAGGCCCCAAACACACAACAGCAGCACACAGACCTACACAGAGTGCAGATACACAACAGGGCGCAGAATATACAATACAAATACTAGACAGGACACCAGAACAGCACATACAACAGGACATCATATATGTGTATATATACACACACATATAAGCATGGATTGTCATAAAAGCTGCATGAAGAAACTGGTGTAAACACTCACTGTAAACACGGGGAAATTTAATACTGATCACATTGATTTATCAGTCTACTCAGGCTTTAGCAGAGCTCAGTAACACAGATTAATAACTGATCACATTGATTTATCAGTCTACTCAGGCTTTAGCAGAGCTCAGTAACACTGAGATTAATAACCGAGTGTGTGGATTGTTCTGAGTTTATATTGGAAATGGGCACTTTTTCTTGCTGAACGCTGCAGGTTCTTTTCTCTGTGTTAGTGATCTCGGCCTCTGTTGATTCTCTCTTGGCTGGACGTGGCAGACTGTATAATTCAGGGTTATGTTTGGCTCTCCTGACCTTTTTTGACTCCACAGCAACTTGAATTCTCAGGATATTCTCAGCAGGATAGTTGTTGAAAAAGTACATGGCTGAGTTGCAAAAAACCTGCCAGACATGTTATTTTACAGCTGTCAAAAACAGGTTAAAGTTAATTAAAGCCAAAGTTGATTGATGTTTTGTTTAATATAACAATAATATCTTTATTTATAGAGGCTTTTTCACTCTAGTGGCAGCTCAGAGTTAAAGCTCAACAGTAGTAGAAGAACCTATGAGTATTCAATTCAAATCATATGAGTCAATGACACAGATCAGATTAAAGAGATGAAGACCAAAGAGTCGTAGAGTTTTACTGAAGCTCTGCGTTAAAGAGCTGCGTTTTCAGGTGTTTATTAAAAGTGAGCTCTGAGCTCGACTGTCTAATAAAAGCTGAACTGAGCTCCACAGTTTAGAAGCAGAATAACTGAAAGAGTCTCTCCACGTTTTCTGTTTTACTGAAGGTGTTCAGAAGGTCAGAATCTGCAGATCTGAGATCATAAACAGACGGTCAGGAGCTTTAAGGTCGTTCAGGAGCTTTAAAACCCAGCAGCAGAGCACCACAGGAAATGATACGTTTTTTGGTGAGTGATTTCCCAGAAAAACCAAGAACTGTCTATACATTAAATATGATTTAAAACTTACTAAAACTGGGCCTGAGACCCAGCATAAAGCTGGATTAGTAGTAATTAGTAACGACGAAAAAAGAAGCACTAGTTTGTCCTGGAATCGTTTTCAACACGTTTTATTACTGTACTTTCTGAAATGAAATGAACCTTTTTTAGCCAACTGTGTCTGAACACATCAGAATTAGACCTCTGCATTTAACTCATCCGTGCAGTGAAACACCACATACACACTAGTGAGCACACACACTAGGGGGCAGTGAGCACGCTTGCCCAGAGCGGTGGGCAGCCCTATCTACAGCGCCCGGGGAGCAGTTGGGGGTTAGGTGCCTTGCTCAAGGGCACTTCAGTCACGTACTGTCAGCTGAGGGGATAGAACTGGCAACCTTCTGGTCACAAGGCTGGTTCCCTAACCTCCAGCCCACTGCTCCCAAACTCGCATAGTTCTTGCAATAACAGTCATTAAAAGTTCTTCTTTTTTTTTATCTAATTTATAATCATTTATCATTATTTGGGTATTTTGGAAATAATTTATAATGAAGATCAGACTAAGGA